>NC_049914.1:25707227-25916624 GCF_001411555.2 Juglans regia | reverse complement strand
TTCCATGATTGATTGTTTATTCTTTGAACCTAATGCTTATAATTTTCTACCTGACTATTATTCGATCTTTTGGATTGTAATGAGACCGAGAGCTGATTTGTGATTAAAGCTCTAGGATTAAACACCATTAGTTGAGCGAAAGTAAAAATGCTTTATTACGACTAGTGTCATTTTCAAGAAAAATACAAAAAACTTAATGAGTCTCCAATTAGTTAAATTCACATAGAAATATGAAGTTATTAGTTGGAGATATTTTTGGTATTGTTCAAGAGAGATTATTGAATAGTTAAGGAATTTATCATCAACTTAGGATAATTGGGATTCTATAACAAAAAAGAATAAATTGTGTGGGATTTGCTAGGTGAAGTCAAACGCTCTAGATCTATTCTCTTTATTTTTAAAATTTTAATATTCTTTTCTTCAGTTTAATATAGGTAAACCATTCTTCAAATTTAGATTTTTCAAATAGTAATTAATTTAGTTAATTTCAATATTTAATAGCATAATTATTCTTTGTGAGTTCGATAACCGTTTTCTTTAAACACTTTACTACTTGTTACGATTTTGTGCAATTGCAGATATATTTTTATGCGAACAAGTTGGCACACCAAGTATGAACTTTGCTAAACATAAAATTAACTGAGAGACAAAACGGAACAAAATATAAGATGATTTAAACTAAAAAACAGAAGAAAAAAGAAATGTAACAGAAATAGAATATGTAAAATGCATGTCCTAGACTAATGATGTGCATAAAATTAAATGCAAGTGTACAGTGTGTCTCTCACTTGATGTCACACACACCAATGGTTTTCCTCAAAAACTCAAACCTTAAGCCATTTAAGGGTTTAGTAAACAAATCAGCCAGTTGATTCTCAGTGAACACATGATCCTAAGATACTATTTTAGACTCGACCAAGTCTCTAATGAAATGATGCCTAATATCTAGATGCTTGGTCGTAAAATGTTGAACATGACTTTTTGAGATACTGGTAGCACTAGAATTATCACAATACATCGTCATAGTATCTTGAGAGAACCCGTAGTCTTCAAGCACATTTTTCATCCATAGCAGTTGTGTGCAACAACTTCCTACTACTATATACTTGACTTCAGCAATAGACAAGGAAATTGAATTTTGCTTTTATCTCTTCCAAGCTACAAGATTGCAACCTACATAGAAACCTCTAGAAGTACTCTTTCTATCATCAATATTCCCAGCCCAATCAGCATCCAAACAGACAACTAGTGTCAAGTTAGTGTCCTAAGTATACCTAATCCCATAATCAACAATTGCATTTAGATATTTAATTATTCTTTTTACTACTGTGAGATGAGATTCCTTAAGATTAGCTTGAAACCTAGCACACACATCAACACTAAAATCTATATCGGGTCTACTAGCTATAATGAAAAGTAGACTTCCTATCATGTTTTTATAAGGAGTAGGGTCGACATTTTTACTTGTAAAATCTATGCTGATTTTTACTAAAGTGCTCATAGGAGTATGAGCATGACTCTTTCCTTCCATCCCAAACTTCTTAACAAGCTCTCTAACATACCTAAATTGTGAGATACAAGTTCCTTCTTTAGTTTGTTTTACTTGGATGCCCAAAAAGAAATTTAATTCAACAATCAAACTCATTTCAAACTCAGATTTCATTTCAGTAGCAAAATCGTATGACAGAGAGTCAAGTGTTGCTCCAAACACAATTTCATCAACATAAATTTGAGCAACAAGTATGTTGCCTAGATGACTAATACAAAGGAGTGGTGAATTGGGTTGTATTTAAAAATCCGCAATTATAAGGTCAATTACACAATATAAAATATAAACAAAATACGAAGCACTAATTAATATAAAAAGTAAGGGTAAGAAAAAGCAAACTCAGTATTTTAATGAGGCTTAGCCCCACTGCTTACGTCCTCGCCTCAAGCTACCCCTTGAGGATTCTCAAATTCACTATTCAACCTTCAAGTAGAGATAGAAACCTATTATACTTTTGAGTAGTAACACTACAAAGAACCTAGGTAGAACACCCTCTACACTTGCAATCACCTTACACATGGTGATTCAACGTCTATTCCTTGTGTACAACCCTTCTACATGCACAAGGGTTATACACACTCTTTTACTAATACAAAAACTTATAGCAGATAGATTATCAGAAAACATTACTCAATGAGTGGAATAAAAACAATACAGCTCAACCTATATCTCTCTAAAAATTGAACAAGGGTTAACCCTCAATGTTTAGAGAAGAGACAGTGAAAACTTTGAATGAATGTTGTAAAATTTACAATGATGTGCGTACGCTCTTTTTGTAGTTGTTAATTTTGAAGATCTTAAATGAGCTATTAATAGGCATATGAGACTTCATTTTCAAATTTAAAAAGATTCACATGTCAAAGACAACATCATTCACTTTTCAAGATTTTCAAATCAAAGTTTTACTTTTTGTAATTGTCAAACACAACATCATTCACTTTTCAAAATATTCAAATCTTTTAATCATGTCATGCATATATGAAAGATGACAATCAATCATCTTTCAAAAATTCAAATTTTAAACTTTTAATTTTTAAATATATCATGCACATGTGGAAAATACAATTTGATATTTTATGATAAAAGATTAATTTTGAGCCTGAATCTAATTTCAAATTTTATCAAGAGATGTACAAAATTACTCTAAGAGTTTCATTTGTGACCTTGTTCCCTTTCTTGCTCTTACTTGGTTTATTGATGTGCTTAGCTTCATTGTGTAGACAACTTGAGCTTGAGATTCATTTATGCTTGAATTATTTTGTTATCATCAAAATCCATATGTAGATATGTAATTATATGAGACTTGAAACCTTGGGTCCAACAATCTCCCCATTTTTTATGATGACAAATACATAGTAGAACTCTGAAACCTATAGTAATACTTAAGCTCCCCCTGAGAATGTGCTTTAGTTTTTCAAGCAATAGATAAACATAATTCCAAACATATATAACAAGCTTAACAAATAAAGCATTCGCAAGTAACATGTTCTAGTCTAAAACTTCTCCCCCTTTTTGCTATCATTAAAAAAAGAACCGCAGTAAGCAATGCCAAAGGACTAATGAAAATGGTGTGCTTGTAAAAACTGTGAAGAGTTGAGTAATTGGAGCCGCCCGTGATAAGTGCCCCAAAGCACTAGCATGGCCTCGAGCAACATTCTTCCAATAACTATTCCAGATCTGAATTAGGAACCATTTACGGCTCAACCGCTAATTTTCTCTCCTGAGGCCGACAACACCATGATAGGAGCAGAGATTCATTTTTCAAGCAAGAATGATACTGAGGATGTTGCAGGATCAAGAATGCTCAGTGCTCAATATGCTGCCTCTATTACGACCATGTCTCAGAGGTTACTAGCAAGGGTGAGTGAGGTTGATCGGCTTAACAATCAAATATCTAAATTGCATCAAAGGCTTGCTAATAAAAGTAGAAAGAATAAAAGATTAAAACAAGAAAACAATGAGTTGAAGAAATTTGTGGACTGGTACGCTCTTGACCTGCAACCACGAATAGAGGAGCTGGAACGAGAGAGAGTACAAATCCAAAGTCAACGTCAGCAGTTAACAGTAGAGGTTCAACGTTTACGAGAAAAATAGGGACAGTTCGCAGCTAGTCTCGCTGGCTTGGCTAAATAAAATATGCATCCAGCATATCTTGTAATCTTGACTAGGTAAGTTTTGAAGAACTGATAGCTTGTCTTGTTCTCATTTTCATCTCTATAAAATCAGTCTTGAGTTTTATGTAATTCCCATAAAGTCTTATTTGCTATTTGTAATCCTTATGTATTCGCATCTAATTCTCTCTTTTTTTTAATGGCTAACAATCTTCTTCTAACAATCCCCTTGTTCACTACATGGGGTATACTGCACCCCAGTCACCAGTTATTTCTACATCTACTAGAGGTGCCATGATGCAGCATAAGAGTGAGCTGACTAATAAGTCAGATGAAGAAGCAATTTATGAATTTGTGAGTCTCAGAACTCAATACTCGTCGTCCATTGTTGCATTTTTCCAATGGTTGCAGTTCAGAACTCATAAGGTTGAAAAGCTTAACGAGAAGATTTGTGTACTTCAACAATTTGTTCACGAGTCTAACAAAAAAATATGAGACTTGAGAGAGGAGAATAAGAATTTAAAATCCTTACTTACCTTTTCATTTCGACTGCCTAATACTTTAGATAAGGATGGCATGTTGATATATGAAGAGTAAGAGCACTTGAAAAATGAGACTGAAAGTCTCAAGTTTTTGTAAGTCATTTGATATAATAAAAAATATTTAGTAGATATTCATGGCATGCATCATTCATATTTCTCTTCTGATGATTCATAGTCTACCTTTTGGCAAATATTTTGTGAAAATGTTTGCCAACTGATCATGTGTGCTTCTAAATTCTAGTACAATATCGTCCTTCTGCACATGATCTCGAAGAAAATTATATCTAATCTCAATATGCTTGGTTCTAGAATGTTGTATTGGGTTCTTTGAAAGATTTATAGTACTTGTATTATCATATTTTATTGGAATGTGATTGTACGTGAGTTTAAAATCCTCAAGTTGCTGCTTCATGTAAAGAACTTGAGCACAACAACTACCCGCAGCAACATATTCTGCCTCAGCAGTAGATAATGCAATAGAATTTTGCTTTTTACTAAACCATGAAACAAGTGCATGACCTAAGAAATGACATGTTCCACTAGTACTTTTTCGATCAACTTTGCAACCAGCATAATCTACATCTGAGTAGCTGATTAGATCAAAAAAAGTATACTTAGGATATCATAACCCTAGGTCAATTGTACCAGCAAGATATCTAAGAATGCGCTTAACTACAGTCAAATGAGATTCTTTTGGAGATAATTGAAAACGTGCACATAAGCATACACTGAACATAATACCTGGTCTACTGGCTGTCCAATATAATAAACTACCAATCATACCTCAATATACCTTTGAGTCAACTAACTTACCAGTTTCATCATTGTCAAGTTTTGTAAATGGGTGCATTGGTGTTCCAATTTCTTTAGTACATTTCATCTCAAACTTTTTGAGTAATTTTTTGATATATTTTAATTGATTGATAAATGTTCCACTTTTTACTTGCTTGATTTGCAATTCGAGAAAGAAGTTAAGTTCTCCCATCATGTTCATTTCAAATTCTTCATGTATACTCTTAGCAAATTCTTCATGTATACTCTTAGCGGCTTGTTTGAGTCCATATAGTGTTTTTGTGAGCTTGAAAACATGATTTGAAGCAATATAATTTTCAAAACCTGGAGGTTGCTCAACATATACATCTTCATTTATAAAACCATTTAAAAAAATACGTTTAACATCCATTTGAAAAAGGTTGAAATTTTTATAACAAGCATAAGTAAGAAGCATTCGAATGGCTTCTAATCTTACAACTAGTGCATATGTCTCATCATAATCGATTCCTTCTTCTTGATTGAAACATTGGGCTACAAGTCGAGCCTTGTTTCTAATTATGACTCCGAACTCATCTTTCTTGTTTCTAAAAATCCATTTTGTTCCAATAACAGTATGATTTTTGGGTCTAGGGACAAGTGTCCAAACATCATTTCTATCAAATTGATTTAGTTTTTCTTGCATAGCTAGAATCCAAGATTCATCAAGAAGTGCTTCATCAATATTTTTGGGTTTAATTTGAGATAGAAAAGTAGTATGATTGCAAATATTTCTAAGAGATGATCGAGTACTTAGACCTAGTGAAGGTTCCCTAGAATTTGTTCCACTGGATTATCTTTCACAAGTTTTCACTGTTTGGTTGCATCTTGCATCAACTTTTGATGATCTTTCCTGATGTCTCCATGTTGGACTTCCTCTATTGTGTTCTCTTTGTTGAGATTGAGACTATATATTTTATTTATACCTTCTCTTTCTTCATCAACAGATTAATTGGAGAGTAGATGATTAGATTCATCAAATACTACATGCATAGATTCTTGTACAGTCAAAGTCTTTTTATTGAAAACTCTATAAGCTTTACTATTAGTAGAATACTTGAGAAAGATGCATTCATCAGATTTTGCATCAAATTTGCCTAAATTATCTCTATCATTCAAAATGAAGCATTTGCATCCAAATACATTAAAGTAACCAATGTTGGGTTTTTTTCTCATTCCAAAGCTCATAGGGGGTTTTATCTAACTTAGACCTTAAAATAACTCTATTTATGACATAACAAGTCGTGCTTACCGCTTCGGCCAAAAAATAACTAGGCAAGTTGTTCTCCTTAAGCATTGTTCTTGCCATCTCTTGAAGATATCGGTTCTTCCTCTCTACTACCTCATTTTGTTGAGGAGTTCAAGGAGTAGACAAATTATGCATAAAACCATTTTCATCACAAAAACCTTTAATATCTTTATTAACAAATTATTTCCCCTATCACTTCGGATACTTGAAATAGTATAGCCATTTTCATTTTGAATTCCCTTACATAGTTTGGTAAAGGCATTATGTGCCTTATCTTTTTGAGCAAGAAAGATGACCCAAATATGTCTAGAGAAATCATCAACAATAACAAATGCATAATATTTTCCTCCTAGACTTGCAACTCTATTTGGTCCAAAAAGATCCATGTGTATCAATTGTAGTGGTCTAGTAGTGAAAATATATTTCTTGGTTTTAAAAGAAGTTTTTGTTTGTTTAGCAAACTGGCATGCATTACAAATTTTGTCTTTAAGAAAATTTGTCTTTGGTAAACCTCTCACAATATCGTTAAGTTTAGCATAAAAACCATTAAAACTCTCATCTTACAGCATTTTAATCTCTTTAAATTTTGAGGTTAGCAACTGTAATTTTGAATTTTTTACAATTCTTGTTCCCTTATGAGTAACCTCTAAAATATATCACGTTTCTTTAGCAACCTCACACATGGAGATTGTTTTAAATTATTCAGGAGATATAACCATGAAAATAAAATTAAGTCCTTTACTATTCTAGCTACAGTTGTTAATCTCATCTCTCATTCATGCATCAAGAGTTGTCTCAAGTTTAGTCCATCTTCATTCAACTACGTACCACACACGTTCATCCAATTTGAGGAAATCCCTCCTACAAACTTTCTAATATGCATAGCTTTCCTCCATCAAAGTGTGGCGGGGCTGTCAACGATGAAAACATGATCTACTAGGGCACAGATCACACTCTAATAAGTGAACCATACTCTGATACCAATTGAAATAACCCAAGTATCATTGTATTGTAATATAACATTCTACCAATTCACTCAACAAATTGGTTAGTTATCAATCACATGATTATTTAATAATAATAAAGCAATAACATAAAGTAAATAAATTGCTTAAGATCAATCTTGGTATTGAGGAGAAACCCTTTAAAGAACTCTTTAAATGTAAAATCCTACAAGACAGCCAAATCTAGAAAAATCAATTTTATTATATGAAAATCAATTACAAGCAAGTCTCAATTACAAAATCTTTGACAATTGACTCTCTTACTTGATATGACAAACAACCTGTTTGCCTCTACCCAGTAGCAGTTAGAACTTCTGATGATCTTAAAATATTGACTTTTCTCCTAGAATGCCAGTGGCTGAAACACGATCACTCAATCTCTAACATGAAGCATAATCACGCTTGAAGAGAGAAAAATAACTAAAAAATTCTCTAGAGAATTTTCTCACACATAAGTACTCAGAATATACTCTCAAATATCTCCAAGTCAAAATCAGTGATCCTCTAATCCAATCGGATCCCTTTAAATAAATAATCTGAAAGGAACTTAAATTGTAGTAGGATTCTGCTAACGAAGAGACTCTGTCGCATGAGACTCTTTTAACGAGATGTTGACACTTGGTACTAAATCTTCTCAACAATAGCAGTTTCACATTCTAACTCTTTTGTAGATAATTATAGAATCATTGGGACTCGATTTTCACACTCTTGACTTATCTAAAACACTTCCTAATAACTTCTAGCTAGATAAAATCAAAACAATTATAGATGAAATCAAAGTATTTTACATTCATCCAAATTACAAAACTAAAGATAAAATAAACTCTATCATCTTAGTCACCAAGTCCTAGCCAAACTCTTGCATTTACAATGTCATTGATCATCATGTTGAAGATCATGTTGCATTGACATTGATCGGGTGTTTAAATAGTTCTTTTAAGTGGTTGTTTGGTGCTGCATGCATATATGGTTAATTTGTTGTGGGAAAATCTTTTCAGGTTTTATTCAAAATTTAAAAAATATATATGGTTCACCCCATAATATTATGTTTCGAAATATAACAACTCACAAAAGCTCTTTATAATCTATGAAGCTACACCATGAAATATGCATTTTCATTTCAAATGGAAATGCTATAGGGAACTCCCTTTCCTGTCACTCCAGGTTCAGAAAAGGGTTTCAAAAGCTCATATGGCACAATCCCAGCCCCGTTTCTATTCTTCAAGCTCCTGTTGGCATTCCTCTCATCAATAATCCCTTCAATCTGCTTCAACTTCCCATTAAATCGCTCAAAGGCGGCTTTTATATGTGGATTCTCGGCCCATGCCGGCTCTATTGCCTCCCCTAGATACTCTTCATCGGGAGAATGATTTGACAGTATGTCTAAAACAGCCATGACTCTTGTTGCTTGAATTTGTGAAGGGAAGCATTGTAAGAGTGCACCTTCAGGCTTTCTCAAGAAGTTGGACCAAAATTCTTCAGAAGGGTCTTCAGAGGGCATATTGATTCTAGCAATGGTAGGCCGATTAGGGAAATAACCAGCATAGGTGTATTGTCCAAAGTTCACGGCTGCATGGTGACCAGAAGTCACCCATACGATTGTTGTGATTATTTGTATAAGGTCTTCTGGGGCTTTGAGGACCGGCCACCATGATTCATCCTTTTTGTCAGCGTGGCCAACTGTTCGAATTTCTGTCCACCATTCTTGTAGCTCTTGATCAGACCCTATGGCTCTTGGGTTAGGGTAATAGTAATTGACATAGTCGCTAACCCACTCTTTGATGGTGTCCCAAAGGAGAAGGCCATCATTAGCAAAGGGGTAGTCCTCAATTGTTAGTTTTAGTCCATGTGGAGCAGTTGGATCCTCAACAGCAAGTCCCCTAGCAAGTAGTGAAGTCAAGAAATTAGTAAATATATTTGGAGATCTAGATAGATCATATCGGATATCAAGTTAATTAAATTGCCAATACATGGTATTCCTTTTGATTTGTTAAACTTGGATAAGGAAAGGTTAATCATCAATCACCTGTTAATTAAATCAGCTGGTAGTGCCTCAAGGTTGAATTGCCATTGCTGGTCATAAGCGACAGAGCTAAACTCCATCGAATACTTTCCAGGTGAGAATGAGCTCTCAATAATCCCTCCTGCATTGATGAGTGCTTCTCGAGCGAGAGAATTAATCTCCATAGTGTACCGAAAATGAGGGTGCAATAGTCTGTAGATTGGGTGTATCACACTAAGTTGTCTATTTGTTGCAATTATATAAGGTTCTGTGCAACAATGAGTTCTTAGCCTGAAATTGAGCAAATAAAAGAACACAACATGTTAGTAGTTTATTTGTACAAGTGCATTGTTTTTCCTATTTTATAGCACTGTTTGTTGAGCAAAAATCACTCCAAAATATAAATTTTTATCAGCTTGATCCAAATTAACTGATCTTTTAGTGCTTGGATAGAATAAGCATGGCATATTTCTATACAAGCTTGGGTTAGGTGGAACATATACCAATGACTAACAAGTTGGTGATAACCGGAGTCATGGGCTAGGACATGAGCTTTGGCAAGCCTCCACATCCAGACACCTGTAGCATCCCAACAGGGTGCGAAAACTTCTCTCCATTGTGGCTTTCCATCCATCGGTGGCCGAGTTAGCTCAATGGCCAACGGCCTTAACGTGCCCTCGGGGGTAAGAAAGAAGAGCGTTCGTGATCCATACAAAGTTGTACCTTTAAGTTCTCTTACTTTGCTCACATAGGGTAAAAATAGATCATGGTAGTCTAGAATGTACAACTTCTTCTGATTTATGGCCTGCATGATTAATGTATATAATTACAACTAACACGATATATATATTTGAATGATAGATAATTATAAGAATTTAAGGGGTCATGATTTTGATGACCAAATATCATGTGCAAGTTATGTCTATGTTCTGGTACTGTTAATTACCTCCTTGACAGAACAAAAGCCTTTGATTTCTTGTTCAATCAATTCTGTAGTGATTGCTGATTCTTGAGGGCCATAGATCTTTGGGTCAAGCTTACTCTTCAAGGGCCATTCCTAAATCATGATTTTCATACAAGTTTAGTATACAGAAATAACTACACAGTACTTGTATATATCTTAATTGGGACTAAGAGAACTCCACACGAAGAGAATTCCATATCACATGTTTAATCATAATTAATTGTATTAAACGATAGACGTAATAGATGATATATCATCCTGTTAAACTATTTTCTTTATTTACTTTCAAATATAATGCTAAAATGTACACATTGTAAATGTGTGTATATGTTTATATCTATTATATAGAAAATATATAATATTATACTACATTATTATTGTAAATAATGTCATGATACCACAGTGTGAGATAAAAGTAGGACGAGCATTCTATAAAATCTAGCATAACTCGTATATATTAAATTAAAAGCTTTGATTTTTTTTAGAAAGAGTTATCTTAATTCTGACTTATTCATCAAGATCTTTCATTGTAAATGACTGCAATTCATACCGTGACCAACCGTATGCTATACGGGTTGAGACCTGCAAGAGTCTGCCTGGCAAATTCCTCATCCCTAAACCAAAAGAACTTGTCTCCTGCATGTGCCAAAGAAAAACAATTTGAAGAAAGATTGCATAGGATGATCAAAGGATCAAATTAACATAAGTTTTATGAGTCTGTTTTCTTACTATCCATTGTTTCTGGGGTCTCAAACCGCAACAAACCATCTTGGGTGTCACTAATAGCCTTGACAAGCCTGGGCAGGATGCTGGTTAGACTGCTTACCAATCCTTTGTTTTGTGCTTTATTTGGAGGAGGCAAGTTTACCCCTTCGTTGAAAAGCGAATCTATGGCCGTGAAGTAAGGGAACCCTAAATCACTGTCAATGATTGCGGTCTCTAGGGATGGTACCAATGCATGCAAAACAGAGTATACTGCCTTTGCGGAGAATGTTAGCTGCTTTACTTCTGAGAAGCACTCATCCCTTGGAACGTAGACGAAGCTACTTGTTTTCTCCGATAATGGATCTGGCAAAAATTAAGCAATTGTTCATAGGATAAAAAAAAAAAGAACGAAGTTTCATACTAAAAAAAATGAATGAATGAAGAGCTATAGTTGCTGTGATTATATTTATTACTCAGAAATTTTTATTTTTTATTTTAAATTTATCATCTTAAATATTGAGGCGACAAATTTATATTTAACTTTCTATATATTATTGTTCTGTTAGTTATATTTTACTTTATATACCTTGTAGTAAACTTAGGATAACGGAAAGTCTTGGAGACATGTCATGCTCGAGATGAATAAAAAGCTTATAACATTGTCATGCATGATATTTTATTTATTTCTTTATCATTCTATTTTCTTAATAACCAGCAAATTAATTAAAATGGAAAACCCTAGAGACATTTCATTTATACATTTGTTAAAACATATTGAACTATGAGTCCCTAATTAATTTACGTCAATCCCATCCACCTTTATTTTTCTTCCCTATTATATCTTGAATTAATTTGAATGATCGTGATCAGTCAAAACAACGAGCTATGTAGAGGACCTTGTATGCAACATAATTAATACAAGGAGAAACAGTGAGAATTCAGAATCATATATACTTCATGTCTCAACACCAACACTAGAAATGGAAAATAGATGAACAAGATTAGCAAAAGTTTCATTCTTGGTCATCAAGAAAATCCAAACATATATATAGTATAATTATGAAACTATATAATTAAAATCCAAAACTTTTATTTTTATATTTTTATATGGCCTTAATTTCTCATGTTCTATTTCAGAAACTATATAATTAAAAAATAAATAAACCCCTTAATTAATTACGCATAAATCATTACGTACGTACAAATTAATAGAAAACTACCAAAAAATATATAAAAATAATTAATCATATAAGTCTAGGTAGATCCAGAAATCATCTGTCAACTTATCCAACATATATAATTAATTAAATTACGGCCAAAAACTGCAATCCTTGCATGCATATATTATATGTATGTACGTACCAAAATTCTATGAAATTCATACATATCTATCTCACTTTTATTTTATTACGAGATGTCATTCATGTTCATCAACTTTTAATTTTTTTTCAAATAAATAATAAATTATCCCAGATTTATAAAAATAACGAACATGCATATATACCTTTCTCACTGCGAGGGCGTCCAGTTCTGCAACGCCTAGGATATGGATATTGCTTTCCCCCGAGTACCGGTCTTTTAAGATCATCACTACTATCAGGATTTCCAATATCGTTGTAAACATCATAATCGTAAACTCTCTCATAGCTCTTTCGTTCTCCTGTCCCATTTCCTCTCAAAATGACAAGCTCTTCTTCTCTTAGCCTCCTCAGCCCGTCTGGTGTCTCTGATGGCAAGTATGACTGCAGATCCAAATCAACACATATACATTAATATCGTCACGATCTTGAAGGAAAGAAGTTCTTATAAAAAAAAAGGCTCTAAAGAGACAATATTATATATTATTTATAAATTAAAATCGTAATAATGGTTAATTTTGAAAGCTCTCTGCATTGAAAACTATGATCGTCATGGTTTTTTTTATTAAGATATAATAAGGTTTAGGAATGTAAAATTTAAATGAGAAAAAGTTGAATTCCTGTAATGTTGATATTGTGTTTTTTTTTTAACATATATTTTTTAGGGTAGTGATAGGCTTACTACCTATTTACTACCCATCTACTACTTGTAGTGTTTTTATTTTTTTATCATTTTATTTTAAATATTTTTTTAACATCCTTAATCATTAAGAAAAAATTAAAAAAATATATAAATTTACTAATTATTACTTCCTTAACTATTAAGTAAAATAAAAAATTATAAAAAAAAATCAAATATAAAAAAAATAATAAATGAATAGTAAGAAGGTAGTTACCCTATCATTTTCCTCGTATTATTGTCCGGATTCCGTACAATTCTTTTTACTTTTTACCGAGGGTATCATCTGGTGCTACTATGCCGCTTAACCCGCTCCCTAGACCAAAATGACATTTTTATTTTTTTATTATTTTAAAAAAAAATTAAAAATATAAAAATGTATCAATATATTAATAATTATTTTTTCATTATTAAATAAAAATAAATTAAAAGAATAAAAATACATAAAATATCAAAATAAAAATAACATTTTTCATCGTCAACATCGAAAAATGTGACAGATCCTGGTTTTTCTGGAAATCGTCGCAAGCATACATTATAGCTTTACTAAAGTGTATTTATTTTTTTATTGTTTTATTTTAAATATTTTTTAACATTCTTAGGGTGTGTTTGGCAAGTGAGAGTATTTTGGCAAGTGAGAGTACCTCAAATATTCTCACTATTATTCTTTACTTTATTATTATTTTTTACTTACTTTTATACTATTCATTACTTTTTATTTACTTTTTACTACTATTTAATATTTTATTATTACTTTTTCATTACTTTTTCACTACTATTCACAAACATTCTCAACACTTCTTAATACTTCTCACTATTCAAATGTACCCTTAATTATTAAAAAAATTAAAAATATATATAATTTTATTAATAATTATTTCTTTAACTATTAAATAAAATAAAAAAATTAAATAAATAAAATAATAAAAAGTAATAATACGAGAAATTTTATTTACAGTCCTGAAGTGGGAACTGTATATGCAGGCACATGCTTAAATAAGAGAAAACATTATTTTAAAAGGAATAATTTTATAATTTTATAAAATTTTAAAATTAAAATAACGGCATGCACATACAATTCTCAAATAGAGACCGTACCTAACATTGCTCGATAACACCATCCATTTTTTAAAGTTATAATGAAAACATTGAAAAGATGAGGCTTGACTTTTAAACAGAAAATTAATTGCTACTTGTCAATTTTCAAATGCTTGTCGTACGGATCAGCAGAGCAAGCCAGCTTTTCTTTACACTTGTTGTCCCCACAATGACTAGTTAATTAGTTTGATAAAACAATTTAAGAAGAACTTTAATATTGTGTTTAGAAAATTTTTGGATGAAATGGATCTTATGCATATATATATTTATATATATGAATATTCTTTTTTTATACTATCTAATATAATAATTAATCTCAATTATATTGAATAAGTAATAATTTTACATAATATCATAACAGAAATTTTAGTTCAAACTGTGATTTTATATTATATCTCATTTAGTTAAATATTTTTTATATTAAGTTTACTCATTAAGAGAGTTTAACTCACACTTGAGGAGAATGTTAATTAAGACTATATTATAAATAATTAAATTTACATCTTTATATTAATTTAAATTTTTAATTAGATAAATAGTGATTTCACACATGCAACCATATAATTAAAGAAATTCCTACCATCATGAATTGAAAATACTACATATTACATTTCATTTTATTTTGTGTGCATATATATGAGTATTCATTTTATTTTATTTATTTATTTGTTGGTTAAAGTACTGTTGTTCTTTTGCCTGTTGTGTGTGTATATATATATATATATATATTTGTTGGAAGTATATATATTATATGTTTTGTATATATATATATATGTTCATGTTTAACTAATTTAATGTAGTAGTTAATTAATAAGGAGCTAGAGATCATGCTGAGGGAGCTGGCTGATCACCTTGTCTGCGAAGAAGACTCTCTTATGAGGATAGTCATGCTTTGAGTGAACCCATGAATTACAGGTCAAATTGACGGGGCCATTTGGGAAGCCATTAAGGATAATATCCTTGAGATACATCTCCTTGCGGTGCTCATTCTCCACAAAAATGGCCCCAACCTCTCCGAAATCTGCCGGAACTTCGAAAGCTGACTCATATTTCACCTCCCCATCAGCTTTGCTCGTCCGGTGTGCGTACCCTTTGATTGTCTCCTTCTCTAATCCCGTCTCTTCAAAATTAACAAATATATTAATACTACAATTAACAGTAATATATATTAATATTCCATAATATTAGTTTTTTAAACGAAATTCAACCATTAATATTATATACTGCAGTATATTAAAAAACAAATTATATACTGCATGCACATGACCCCATCACATGTATACATACATACATACATTAGATTCAAGTTGCACGGACCTGCATATATAGTCGATTTCAACTTGCACGGCATAACTTTTCTCCCTTTCAGTTTGTGGGGCCTCATGTGAATGGACCAGCTAGACTCTAGAGATGCTTTCTCATTAATGAGGTTTGAAGCCTAGCTAGCTGGCCTAATCTATCTATACACATTTAGTAATTGCACAAGCCTAGTTTCAATCACTGTCAACTTTGCCTTTCATATCTGAGCATTGCTATTCATAAACTCATACACCACACACTAAAATTTTTTTATTTTTTTAAAATTTTTTTAAAATCTTTTTAGGTTTTATTATTCTTAAAATAATTGAATTATTCTACTCATAATCCATATACCACACATTTAGTAAGAGAAAAAAATTATAAAAAGATTAGTGTGTGGTGTATGAGACTTAGGAATAGAATTTTTCTTCATATCTCTATTTCTCTCTATAGCTGCTAGCTAACTAGCTAGCTTGATATACCTACTTTATATTACATAATTTGAAAATTTACGAGCTTGATCAATGCGATATATATATATATATAAATGATATTTACGATTGTGAATGTGTAAGTATCGTATAATCATTTTAAAAATAAATAAATAAATATAAGATTCATATAAAAATAAATTAATTTTTTATAAATAAATTTTATTTTTTTTAAAAACGATTATATGATATTTATATATTTTATAATTATATATAATATTATTCATATATATATATATATGTATATATAGCTCGCCCTTATGATATCTATTGACTTACATAGAAATAGGCATACAGCAGTACATGACTTCCACACAATATTTAATGATCAGTATATATACAGTAGGATTCTGTCCCCTGAGAGGAAATCATATCAAGAATTGTACAATCAGACCCATATCATGTTGGCCTGAGATAATAACTAAATCAAGATATATAATATTATACCAAGATAATATATTCAAATAAAAATTAAAATATAATAAAGTTTGAAGGAAGGCTAGCTATATCTTTCTTATTTTGATTGGAATACAGAAGTATAGAATGTCTTCATATCGTCTCGTTTGAATTTAAAATTCATATTAATTCATCTTATTTCATCATTTTAATTTTTTTAAATTTTTACATAAAATATAATAAATAATTCAAATTTTATAAATCTTAAAATAAATTTTTTAAATTTTTACATAAAATATAATAAATAATTTAATTTTTATTCTATTATTCACAAATTATTTCAATTCGAATTCAAATCACTTCTAATTAAAATGATGAGGCAAAAACTGTTCCTCAGCTAGCAAAATATTCACAACAATGGCAGGTTTGGGACCTCAAATCAAATACAAAATTCTCATCTTATCTCATCTCATCATTACACCTTTTTTAAATCCTCATACAAAATATAATAAACAATTTAACTTTTTAAAATCTCAATACACTTTTTTCAAATCTCAAAACAATAATTATATTAAAACTTAATATTTTAAACTTCAAAACAAAATACAAAATTCTCATCTCACCCCCCAAACCTACCCAGACAACAAACCGAAAGATCAAGTTCTACTCATTTCCTTGCTTTCAAAAATCTTTTTTTTCATAAATCTTTTGGCATTTGCGGTGAATATAACTCGCAGAAAATATATTTTTGCCCGAAGTGATTATCTCCAACGACAATTAAAACTCACAAATAGACCATGGCAACAAAATGCGTTGCCGAAAATATTATTTTGTGAAAAATATTTAATTTGCCACAATTCACAACTAAATGCTATCATATTTTTCATGAGCTCAATAGCTTTTTTCCACCGACTTTTTTGCCTAAAAACATAGGTATTTCCGACCATTTGGACTTGTCGTGAGGAAATATATTTTCTGTGGCGAGTTATATTAATTCTACGAGGCCCCCATAAATAAAATTGGTTGGAAATGAGTTTCTCGCCCGGGAGTGTGGGTTTTTGCCACCAAAATCATTCGTGGAAAAATGAGGTATTAATATTATGCATGCGTAGAACTTGCAAAAATATGAGTTGAAAATTTATGGATAATGGATGCTTGAGAATAAATTATTGGGATGGAACCAAAGCTCCATTTCAAGCAGGAAAATCATGTATAAATTGAATAACGAACCAACTACAAATTAGAAAATAATAATAATTTTATACACAGTCGTTCTTCAAATTAACGTTTAATAATATATAAAAATTAAAGTGTTGGGGTCATGTAATTAATATCTTGAATTAATCATGAGCACTTACTAGGATCGAGCTGGGCGCTAACAAGCTCCAAAAGGAGTGTTTTACCAAGCAAGTCTGTTATATCATCTCGGTCTATAACAAGGCTGGAGAGTAAGCCACCAACAGTAAGTTTCACAGTTACAATGGCTTTAACAGAGGTTGCTTTCTCGGTAGAGGCCGTCGCTACGGCTTTAATATTATTGCCAGGCACGGAGGCGATTCGAACATTTTTGTTTTTCTTGTGGAATGAGGACATCGAAAATAATATTGGAAGGGAAGCAATACTATTGCCATTTCCATGGAGGAATGGCTTGTGCAAAAGGAAGCTCGGGGTTTGGGTGGAGGAGGAGGAGGAGAACTGCGACTGGAAACTTGGCTGTGGTTTCAACATGATTGTCTGCGCAACTTTGTGGCCTGTGGGAGAGATATTTGGCTTGTGGTTACTGTGAAGCAAGCTGTTTATCAATGCTTCGTATATATAAGAGTTGGGGGCATTTAATTATTGCTGCAATAATGTTTAATTTTTACAAAAAGTCGTTTCCACGTGAAAAGTACGGGAAAATGAGCTGGAATTATATGTTTCTTCCTACGAGATTCTGTAGTACTTGTATTATTGTAGTTAGAAAAAGAGTAATTACATATATCTAATAAGCCAAGGCAGCGAGAAAATTCGGATCACATTGTCAAATTAAAGAACATGGAGGAAAATAAACATTGAAAAAACGAGGATAGCAAGATGGTTTAGGGCGTTGCTCGTGCATTTAATGGTAAGAATGGAGTTGGGGCGGCATGGACCTCTTAATTAATCACATTAAAAGGAATGGTATACATCAGTTATTATCCACTCTCATACTCTACACTTATAATTTTTTTTATAAGGTATAGAAGTATTTTTGATAAGGTGTGAGGTGGTTAATAGTAACTGATGAGAAAAAATTTTCTTACATTGATTCTAACTTTTATACATGTCATGGAAAACGATATATATATATATATATATATATATATATATACATACATACTTTCTTCCCTTTAATTAGAGATTCTTAATTTCTTTGGATAACAATATTATTTTTTGTGATGAGTAATAAATTAAGCTGGGCATTGACATATGAACAAAAATGATATTATCAACTTCAAATTAGCCGTGGTTGAGACTTGAGAGAAATATGGCCATGATATTCTTACCTAATAATAATTGCTAGCTCTTGCTAATTTTTTTTTTTAAGAGAAACAGTTATCATTCATCTGGAAAATTTACATTCATGATCGGATACATTATGAGATGTTCTCATATTAAACATGATATCATAAAAATAAATAATGCATTTGGAGCTCCACCAATATACTATTTCTTTTTTAGGCTGGTCTGGTCTTCACTATTGATGTTACTTTCTACAAACAAACGTATAAGAGACAACATTTTCTACCTAAACAGAGACTCAACCTCACCCTTCATAGAAAGAGATGACTCAACCTCTACAAACAAACGTTCAAGAGAAAAACTTTTTTATTATTATTTTAATTAACAATAAAGAAACCAAAAAGGAAAGCAGTAAGATAGATGCAAAAATGACAGATTACAATTTGGACCAACTCCGATAAACTTTAGAATTTGTGACGGTCTGTGAAGACAACACACTTGTCTCTTTTCAGGCACAAAGGTAGATCTGAAAAGTCTGATGGTGGCAAGTCTAGTGATCTAATGCATGCTTCAAGAAAAACTGCTGGAAGGGATAGCGCGTGAGGACCACACGCATATATGGGCGGCACGTGAGAACCACGCACGTTGATTTTCACAAAACCACAACTTTCCTCCAAACGATTTTCGACCTATGAATCTACTTGTGTCGTGCGTGTCTCTCAAGAGTTGTCGAAAATCTGTAAATTTATATTTTTCAATCTTGAAGAAAGTAAAGTAAAATTAAATAAAAAAAATCTTGATAGATAATTTTTTACTTATAAATCTGTCTTGGGGGTCGTTGTATTCCCCGCGCGGTAGTAGAAGGAGAAATTCCTAGCCTTGGTACGGGGGAAGAAAATCCAAAAGACATTTTCAAGGTATCGGCCTTATCCAAAGAATATATATGTATGGAGACAAAATGAGGCTATCTTTTTTTTTCGTGGGGCGGGGAGCGGTTCTACGGACAAGATGGGTTTAGGCGATTGCGTGAGTGAAGTTAAGTTTAATTGGTAATTAATTATGTTAGAATATTACCATGATGCATGGTGATTTCACAAATTAGATGGACGTAGGCAGCCATGCATGCATGCTCGATTGACCAATTCAACTTTCGCAGCATGAAAAACATTTTTCCGACAGATTTTTGTTGGAGGAAAGAAAAGATTAATATGGTTAATTGTGATAAAATCTGAAAAACATGATGATCTTTTACTGAAAACGTTTTGTGTTATGAAAAGAATGAATTAAAAACATGATATTCGTACCTAATAATAATTGCTAGCTCTCGCTAATTTTTTTTTAAGGAAAATAATTATCATTCATTCATCTGAGAAACTTATATTAATCATGATCGGATACATTATGTGATGTCCTCAAATCAAATATGACATCATAAAAATAAATAATGCATTTGGAACTTCACCAGTATACTATTTCCTTTTGTAACTGGTCTGATCTTCATTATTGATGTTACTCTCTACAACAAACTTTCGAGAGAAGAACTCTTTTTTTATTTTAATTAACAATAAAGAAACCAAAAAAGAAAATAGTAAGATAGATACGAAAAATTACGGATTACAGTTTGGACCAACTCCGATAGACTTTAGAATCTGTAATGACCTGTAAAAACAACACATTTGTCTCTTTTCAAGCACAAAGGTAGATTTGAAAGGTCTAGTGGTGGCAAGTCTAATGATCTGATACTTGCTTCAAGAAAAACTACTAGAATGGGTAGCGCGTGAGGACCACACGCCTATGTGGGTGAAGCGTGAGATCTACGCGCATTGATTTTCATAAAATCATGACTTTCTTCCAAACAATTTTCGACCTATGAATCTACTTGTGTCGTGTGTCTCTCGAGAATTGTAAAAAATCTATAAATCTGTCTTTTTCAATTTTGAAAAAAGTAAAGTAAAACTAAGTAAAAGAAATCTTAATAAACAATGTGGGTGAACGGAGGAATGAGCGTTTTCCCATCCGGCAAAAATCTTGATTTTTTGAGAGAAGGGGGGCGGTTTGGTTACTCAACAAATACCAGCTCTTGAATGCTAATTTCGTTGTTTTCCCCACGCGGTAGTCAGAAGGAGAAATTTCTAACCTTGGTTAGGGGGAAGAAAATTCAAAAGACATTTTCAAAGTATCGGCTTATTCAAAGAATCCTTATCCAAAGAATATATGTATATGGAGACAAAATGAGGCTATCTTTTTTTTTCGTGGGGCGGGGAGCGGTTCTACGGACAAGATGGGTTTAGGCGATTGCGTGAGTGAAGTTAAGTTTAATAGGTAATTAATTATGTTAGAATATTACCATGCATGGTGATTTCACAAATTAGATGGACTTAGGCAGCCATGCATGCATGCATGCTCGATTGACCAATTCAACTTTCGTAGCATGAAAAACATTTTTCCGACAGATTTTTGTTGGAGGAAAGAAAAGATTAATATGGTTAATTGTGATAAAATATGAAAAACATTATGATATTTTACTGAAAACGTTTTGTGTTGTGAAAAGAATGAATGATTGCGGGTGAAAAATATGAAAAACATGATCTTATCATCTTCAAGTCAGTCGTGTGGTGTGGATCAATTGATTCAATATATATATATATAGTGCCAAACGTATTTTAATTAAGATGGGGACCATATGCGCGTCATGTTACCCTTGAGTTCGATCTCTCAACAGACTTGGACTTAACGCACGTTGTAGTACTGTTGATCAATAGGATGAAGGGAAAACTTATAATATGTAAACAATGTATGTCCCCACGCTGACGAATCCCATGAATTATTAATTATGACAAAATTATTAATTAATAACTATAAACAATATTGCTGATCATGAATTACTACGTATATGACATGTATCAATTGTGAAATAATCACTTATTCTACAAATTTGGACCAATAAAAAGAGATAGATTTAATTAGTTGTATTATATATATTCTGGCTCGTTTGTTTTCGCAAATGAGATGAGATGAGTTGAGATTAAAATTAAAAAATTAAATAAAGTATTGTTAGAATATATTTTTTAATATTATTTTTATTTTGAGATTTGAAAAAATTAAATTATTTATTTTATTTTATATTAAAAATTAAAAAATTTATAATGATAAAATGAAATGAGATAAATATTTTTTAAAAACAAGTTTAGTTCCATTGATATTGTGCATAACAAAGGTAGGAGCTGTAGCACTAGCGGAAGAGGCCATAGTGGTGGATTGATGAGGGCGTGAGCCAATCACTAGGAAAAAAGTACTGATTGGATGCCAGTTGCAGTGTTTCATTGAGTTTATATAAGGGTTACATGAATCTGATAAGTACAACAAAGGATAGAGTAGTTAGATCCCGAGATGTGCTTCGTTACAAACTATGATTTGAATGACAAGTTGAATGCAAGATGTGGATAAGAACAAAGAATAAACATGATAGGTTATATTCAAGCTAAGTTTCAGTCCCTAGATCATCGGGTAAGTGATTATCTATATTGATTAGAAATTTTGTCTGGACTCTTAAGTGTGGTTAACACCAATTGTCTACTTAATTCTTACTTAAGCTTGTCAGTAATTTTACATATAATCGTAAAGTGCGTAAATATCATGTAATCGTTTTGAAAAAGAATAGGATTTAAAATTAAAATTTTAATTTTTTTATATATATTCTATATTTTATTCATTTTTTCAAAGCAATTATAAAATAGTTGTATAATTTATAATTATAAATATCTTTTCTCTTACCTGAGATTGATGATCTTTCTCTCTTTTTTTAATTGGTGTAAAACACTTTTAACCAAATGCACTTGGGGGAAATTTAATTATCTTTAAGCATTAAATAATCTCTAAATAATTAAGATTAATATTATATACAATTTTAGGATTAGAAAATTTTATGCATTAATCTTTTTAAAAAAGAATGAAATTCACTATTAAAAAATTAAAATTTTTATATAGATCTCATATTTATTTATTTTTTTTAAAAGATTACATTTACTCATTCTAAAACTATAAATATCATGTATCCACCCGCACCCGTGAATGACAAAGACATAACATAGTATTTAGTTTAAAAAAGATGAAACTTAACGTCATTAAAAAAGAAAAGTATTCTTACATCAATCATGATCATCAACCGCTTCAAAAACTTAATGATCTACTATATCACATGTGAGACTGCATGTTTATAAAGAGAATACATTAGTATATAAATTGATGTAGTTTCGTTAGATGTAATTAATAAATAAAACTAATTTTATAATTTGAGAAATCATATCAAACATTATAATTTGCCAAATCGTACGTTGAATAGTCTTGGACGACGACGCATTGATTTGGTTAGCCGTCCCTAATTTGTTCTTTTATCTTCTTTTATCTTGTTTACACGTGGCGTGGTTTCTCCCACAGATAACACATCATGCATGCTTCGTTCTTGTACGTCTCGATCGGTTTGTCATCTGATTTGACATCTGACAAAGATGAATGTTAAAAGGAAAAAGAGAAAAGATACTCTTCCCACTCATAACTCATAGCTCCTACAGTTGTTTATTTTTAATTAATGATTAATTAAATTTTTTTAATCAAATATATCATTATTTTTTGATTTTTTAGAAAAAAACAATATTATATATATTCGTAAAATATGTAAATATTATATAATTTTTTTTAAAAAAAATATGATTAAGTATTAAAAAATCAAATTTTTTTATTAACTCATATTTATTTATTTTTTAAAAAAAATTATATGATATTTATGTACTCAATAATTATAAATATAATTTTAAAAAAAAACATTCATCAACTATTAACTGATTATAAAAAGCAAACTACTAAAGTGACAACCACGTCGATCCATCAACATGTTAAACATGGCCATATACATATACGTACATACATATATATATATATATATATATTCACAAAGGTGCGTTTGGAACTTAAACCACTCTCAACTCATCTCACCTCATCATTACAATTTTTTCAAATTTTAACACAAAATATAATAAATAATTTAACTTTTTAAAATTCTAAAATAATAATAATATTAAAAAATAATATTTTAACAATATTTTATCATCTCAATTCAACTCAATTTAACTCACTTCAATATCCAAAGACAACCTTAAGTAGGGTGGGTCAGGACCCCGCGTGACTCTTCTAACAATTTCAGCATTCTGCGATTCAAACAAAAGATGAAGTATTTTGTAATCTTGTGATTGATTTTTTTTTTTTTCCAAGAAAGGACTAGCAGTACTTCAAGTTCATGATGATGACGCGCTACCTTGCAGACCCCGGCCAGGCCGGATGTTGGATCTAGTTTGTTTCCTTATAATTATTACTCGCGAGCCACTATCGATAAAAGTAGTTTTAGTAGCTATGCAAACGTGACATGACAGTCTCGCTAATACATATGAGGTGGAGATAATTCAGCATTAGTGTTTTGCTACTATTTATCTCATAGATAGTTTTTTTATTTTTTTCATGAGGTGAAAGGTGTTTTAACGGTGTAAAATAATTTTTTTTTTCCCTCATAAAGTGAAAGGTGTTTTAACAGTGTAAAGTAATATTTTTTTTTTTTTTATAAAGTGAAAGGTGTTTTAATAGTGTAAAATACTAAATAGTTTTTTTTTTCCTTCATAAAGTGAAAGGTGTTTTAATAGTGTAAAGTAATAAATAATTTTTTTTTTTTTATAAAGTGAAAAGTGTTTTAATAGTATGAAGTAATAAATAGTGATTGATAAAAAAAATATTCTTCAACATTAATATCTTGTTACAATAATTTGGATGCTTTCGCTCGCAATACTAATTTAGACGGTTACATGCGAGTTTCGTATCTTTCCATTTTTAGTAATCTGAAATAAGAAAGATTGGTGGAGCTCGGAGTAGTGGAGAACGCCTCCAATGTCTAAGTTACAATAGAATATAAAGAGTATTTCAACTTTTCAGATAGTTTAAAAGTTACCTTAGCCGTATCTTTGTACTTTTATTTATATGAGTGGGCGTGTGATGTACGTCGAGGCTTGCCTTGTGGTTTAACCTTCTCTGATCTTAGATGGACTGTGGATTGTTAGAGCTTAAAATCATTCGTTATGCAGGAGAGGATTAATCTCTTGGGCAAGTATCATGGGTAGATATCATGATGGATGTTAGTTGTCCACTATATAATTTTCGTGGTTAATGACAGCTGGATTCATATTCTGTACTGGTGCATTTTGGCGATTACCCCTTTGATTTGTATTGCGCAGGCCTTTGATCTTTAGTTCGTGGGCCTTTACATCCTTATTGCTTTTCGCCGCTGAGCTTTCTCTCAAACCCTAAGCCCTTGTTGTTTGGTTATTCTTCTTCTAGTCATTCTTCATCGCCAATGCCTCCTTCTAATATTTCTCATTTTAGCCCCCGTGGTTCACGATCTTCACACCCTCAAGCGCCTCCAAACAAGACTGGGGGTGCCAGTTCGTATTGCACAAATGCTTTTGAAGGTCACCGTTGGTTTTCCATCACTTCACATGCAGACCTTGATTTTGTAAGGAACTCATATCTGACTCCGTCGTGTTAGAGGCACCTAGGCCCTGTCGTGGGCCTGTTGATTTGGAAGGGTTCACTGGATAGGTGACACTTTTCATGAGCATGTTTCTAATGGGGTTACGGCTCCCCTTTTGTCATTTGTTTGGGACATTTTGGATTATTTGGGTTTAGCCCCATCTCAACTCCACCCCAATGCGTGGAGTGTTCTTGTCATGCTACGTTGTGTGGCATTGGGTCTTGGAGCCTACTGGCGAGTAATACCTTGATCTTATAGCTCGAGAGTTTCTTTATACCCATGGTGTCCATAGTCTTGACAGGAATGTGTGCAATTTCTATTCGTAGACTAAGTGTAGGGTGGCCCGCGTAGAGACCCGCTATTCTCATGTCAAAGATTGGCACAAGAAGTTTTTCTTCGTGTCGAGCACAAGCTAGGAGTACCCTGCAGGAGAATCCAGTCACTAGGAAGTTTCCGTTTCGGCAGTGTGGGGCGTGGTTCCCGAAGACCACGAGTTCAATGTGGTACTTTCTACTCAAGAGAATGCCCGCCTTCAACAAATTTACTCTTAGGTTGGACAAAACTCTAAGACGGTTTATACCCACATTCTCCTTACTCGGGAGAACATTGATCAATTCTTGGTCATGCCCTGCCATTCTCACGTTGTATGATGTAACTTTTTTAGAGTTCTGTCCAAGCCTCGTGAGCAAAAAAAAGCTCATTCAATTCCACCGTAGTAGAAATAAAAGAAGCCTCACCTAAAAAGTGATTCAGTCCACGACGAGGATGAAACCTCCAGTGAATCAAGCGCTGAGGATGCTTTCATACCCTTGGGAGTTGCTATCCAGGGGGCATGCTTCATCAATTCCTAGCGAGATTGGATCGGTACATGAGGCCAAGCAACAACAGCACGTTCTATTGCTTTTAAGAGACGACAACCAGTGATGGGCACCAACATGGACCTAATCTCATTCCCGCGGGTTCATACCAACCAGTTTGATTGACCTCCTTTTATTCATGACTGTTTGGAGGAGGTTATGAGGCAGGCCAAAACTGTTTTGGCCATAATTTTGGAGGCTGAGTCTTCTAAATCAAGCGATCAAGAGCAGGTTAGTCAGCCCCTACCAACTCCAAATGGCTTAGTTGAGGCCCTCGATAGAAAGGAGATATCGACATAGTGTTACACTCTGCGTTTCTGGAGTCCGTGCCCGAGGGTTCAGTGGGTCCCCTTCCAGAGATAACCTTTGAGGCTATTGGGAACGTGGTTGAGACACATGAAGCTGGCAAGGAAGTGCTTCCTTGAGATGACCATGACTCTTCCACGCCATCTATCACTTCCACAACTTCTGGCGAGGAGACTCCTAACCTCCCATTCAATCCTCAGTGGTTTTCCCATGACGATCCCTTGAGCATGGAGCTCTATGGCAGTCGGGTTTCTATTCATTCCTCTCTTTTCAGTATTTCTCCTCTTGGTGGGGAAGTCCCTTTATCTGCCAATCCTACCCCGCCTTTTAGTGTTTCCCCTCTTAGTGGGAAAATTCCTTCGCCCACTTATAAAAAAAGAGCTTCAGACCAGGCTCTTCCTCTAGGCAACGATGAACCATTTGGAGAAAGGGAATCAACACTCCTGAGCAGCACCGACTTCGTGCCTCTATCGCCTGTGGCCTCACTACCCACCATTCCGAGTAGGAAGGCAATTCCAGACCTTTGTTTGCTAGTGGGGAGCTTAACTTTTTGGGGTTATCCAGTCCCTCTAGGTCTCATTCTTCGAGGCCTACCTCGTGAGCCAACAACCTTGTGGGAGGAGTCGGTTCAGGATACCGCATGCTGGCTAAGGGGATTTTTGTCTTCAGTAAGTTTCCTTACTTTAGTTGTTGTCTTAGCCATTTTTCTTTTCATAACACAAACTGGTTTTCTGCCCTAGAGGGTCGATCAACTCGTTGGCTGGATTGTTGATCGCCAACTTTATCTTTAGGATGAGGTTTTCTCTTTGCATGTCTATGCCGAAAAGGCCCACCTGATTATTTCCGAAGCGAATGCAGAAAGAGATGAGATGATGAATGTATGTTCTCATTGGGAATCTTACTCCCACATGTTAGAAGAGGACGTCACCAATCTTCTGGACGACATGGTTGGTCTACGCCAAGATCTGCAAAAGTTCGAGGAAGTGGTGTCGAGGTGCCACTTCGAGGCCATGTTTTTGGAGGAAGAACCTGGCATTAGGTGGGATAGGCTTCAACGCCTAGAGAAAGAGTTGGAGGAAACCAATTGAACCTGATATTAGTACAGCAGTTCAGCCAGAGAACTTTAGTCTGGACCTTTTTTTTACTATTGATTGCATTCATGGTGAGGTGGCTCGACTGGAGATTTGGTACGTGGCGGCCAACAAGGACCTCAGAATGATAACTAGCAGTTCCTTAAGCTAAGTTGTGTCATTGAGATTCATAGGAAGAAATCTATTGATTTCGAGTAAAAAACCGCCGTGTTGGAGGCTAAGTTGAGGGCTTCCAGAGAGGAGGTTGTTCGCCTTTCTCCTCAGCTTGCGGTGGCTAGGGATGTCTATGACCGAGTTTGAGGGTTAAACTATAAATATAGTATGCAAAGGTTGAGGAGCCACTTGTTAAAGAATCCTCATACGAATTTGAGGTCTTTGAAAGTGGACTCCATTCATCCTGGTCGGGCTGCCTTCCATTTTATTGACTCCATAGGCTAAGATATGATGCCCGAAGCTTTTCCTGCTTCAGCTCCGAACCTCTTATTTTTTATATTTTCCTTGTACTTGAACCATTTTTTGGACAATCATATTTCTTTTATGATAATGATTTTAAGAGCCCACGTGTACAGAACTTCTCACACTGCAATCAGGTTCTTGGAATCCTTTTCTTTTTTTTCACTATGGCAAGAAAGAAAAACCAGAACATATGCGTCTACAATTAACTTCTTTAACAGACACAATTAATTAGTCTATTATATTTACAAACATTTTCAGCTACTACTTTAATTTTTATGTATATTTGGGTTGATGCATGATCTACTTTGCTGTTTTATGTTCAACAAGCATTTGGTTGGCATGCTACAAGGAGCATATATCCCAAGGACTTCTTGAAATCTGCCCTAGCTGTCGTTTGCCATGCACATGCTTGTGTTGCTTTGGATCAGCAATGAAGCATTTCATTTTATAGATATCTTTTATTTTTGCTTGCAGTTTTTGGCCTTCTGTTGGTGATTTGGCTAAGCTGGAGTTGCCTGATCGACCACTTGTGTCTCATTAGAGATCTATTTGGTGACATTCCATTCGGCCAGATTTTCTCTGCTTTTGGGAAACTCATCAAAGCATTTGTCAAAATAATTGAATATAGAATATTCCTCGATCCTCGAGGCATGATAAAAAGAGTTTTTCTTATCGAAAGCAGATTCTTCCACCAATAGCTGGACGAATTAAATCCTATCCGTTTACCTATTAATTTCATCATGATATTGGCATGCAGTATATATATAGGAAAATACTATTCTCACGGAAGATTTCTATCGAAATCTTTTACCGAAAATTTTTTTAATTTTTTTTAAAATTTTTTTTTTTACTTAATGATTAAGTAAATGTTTTTAAATGAATATATGATTTTTTTTTATTTTTAAAAAATATCTAAATACTTTAAAAAAATGGTGAAAGAAAAAGTTAAAAAAATAAAAAAAAGAGTTTGAACTGTTCGGTAGAAAATTTCGGTGGACGTAGCAACGTCCATATATATATATATGGAAAATGCTACATGCCCCGCTGGGGGCTCCCGCTGGGAGCTCCCGCCGCTGGGCATGTAACATTTATTTTAGTTTTTTTAATATAAATATTATTAATAATTTTAAATATTTTAAAAAATAAAATAAAAATTATAATATTATTAAAAAATATTTTTTTAATCAAGAAATAGAATAAAAAATAATATTTATTTTACTTCGTGATTAAGGAAGTATTTTTTAATAATTTTTTTTTACTTTCTAATTAAGAAAATGTTTTTTAATGATATTTTAAATTTATTTTATTTTTTAAAAGTGTAAAAAAAATTTATATAAAAAATAAATTAAAAAAATACACATAAAAGAGTACATATTAAGCCCAACAGGAACCCCAACGAAGCTGTAGCATGTCCATTTTAAATATTTAAAAAAATCATAATATTATTAAAAATA
Organism: Juglans regia; assembly: GCF_001411555.2. Lineage (NCBI taxonomy): Eukaryota > Viridiplantae > Streptophyta > Magnoliopsida > Fagales > Juglandaceae > Juglans > Juglans regia. Next base: position 25,887,151 of record NC_049914.1, on the reverse strand, counting down.
CTTTCTTAATCATAAAGTAAAATAAAAAATTATAAAAAAGTATTTTTTATTTTACTTCGTAATTAATAAAATATATATTTTTTTACTTTCTGATTAAAAAACTATTTTCTTAATAATATTTTAAATTTATTATTTTTTTAAAATATTAAAAAATATTAAAAAATCTATATAAAAAATTATTTAAATAAAAAATATATAAAATAATCTACCGCCCCCAGCGGGAGCGTAGCATCACCCATATATATATATATAATATATATGTATGCAGTGGTCCAACATACGACAGAAACGTGAAGAAAACGTTGAGGTCATGTTGTTACTCTTCAAATGGCAATATTATCTATATGAGGACCATCGATAAGAGTCATGACTGGTCACATCATAATAAATACATGATATATCGAATTTAAATAAAATTTTGGGCCATATAGGAAAAAATTGAAGATAGACCTTTCGATGTATATGCAAATTTTAGAAAATTTTGGAGAGTACATAAGGGTTCTAATTTTTTTATTTTTTTGGGGACCAATTTCTATATACATAAAATTTTGATAAAAACATAGGAGAAAAATTTGAATTATAACAGTTCTTGGGGGGGAATTTCTATATACATAAAATTTCGATAAAAACATACTTTGCCTAATATCACATATATACTTTGTCTATTGCCTATTCTATTCAAAATATATTCATACATTGGATTATCTATCTACTTTCTATATAATAATAAAATATCATTACTTTAATATTTTTTTATTTAATTTATTTTTGTCATATTTTACAGTTCTATCAATTATATGTTAATTAGTAATCATATTATAATTAAATTATTGTTTAAATACAAATATTTTTAATGGTCATTTAACGCTAATAACCGTAGATATTTGATTAAACTCACCTAAAATTCTATATAAATGTCTTAATTACCAATTAAATATCTACATTTTCCATCCAACTTTCTTCTTTTCAAATTTTTTTTATATCCAATAATTATATCTACAATTCTTGAAATTAGCAATCTTCTTCTTCAAATATATCCATGAATGAGCTAGAAATTATATATATATATATATATATATATATATATATATTCATTTTGATTATATTTCTGCAAATCCCTTTCAAAGTTTCATAAAGTATATACTTTTCTTCTTTTACAGGATTTCATAAAGTTGCTTGGACTTTGGATAAGTGATCTGTAGTAACAGCAATGAATTACAGGCGACCTACATATATAAATATACTATAAATAAATTAGTAAATTCTCCTTACACCACGTACACGTACGGGATTGCCCCTACCTACTCGCCTTTACTTATTATATTTATTAATGTTTCCTTAGCTTTTGGAATCCAATGAATAGGGACGTACGGGCGGGCGGCCATTCACACCGAAAAGTGTACTACTGTCCATCATCCACATTAATACTATTCCGCAAAAGTGAAAATTTTAATTTAAAGATTTTTACATGATCACATTATCTAAGTAGTATAATTTAATTTAAAAATAAAATTATTAACTAACTATATTATCTACTTTCTCGTCTCATTTTTCTTTTTCTTTTGCTATTTTCATGTAATATATAATTCTGAGATAATAAATTAAATATTGAATATTTTTTTTAATCCTACCTAATACATTTGGCCGTATCAAGTAATAAATTTAAGAAGAGAAAATTTTGGGACCGATGAGTTTAGAAGAATTTCTTATACCAGTTAAAAATTATGGAGTCGTGTCCACCCGAATCTCTCTCCCTCCCCCTCCCCCTTCGTATGCATGCAATCCTCATTTCTGAAAAGATACACAAGAAGAAAACGGATGATAAAAGTAAACAAACTAACGCCTTGTTCAATTTCTTGCTTGCACCATGGGACGATAAGTAATTCACAAATAAGGCATGGAATTATGAAAATTATTTCACAAATACAATCGAACCATTTGCTGTCCGGTTGCTCTATTGTTGGCTGGAGTATTTGTCTTTAGCCCACGAAGTTCTTAAGAACTGATATATATTCTGCAGAAGTGGAAAATGGAACTTGGTCTTCTAGTTTTCTGCATACATCCTGAAGCTTTCCATGTATAAGGCAACAGATACCAATTGTTTTGCATGGAAAACTTTCCATGTACTCTTCAATGCTCCTTACGGAAGATTATTACGGAAGATTCTACCTCATTACCCAATTTTCATCACTAAAAAATCATTAATTTCAGAGGCTATATATGCGAGTGTTGAAGTTCAGATAAGTTTAGAGAAGATGCAGAGAAGAAAACAAAGACTAGAAAATACCTAAGCTTTTTGGAGGCTAGCGTGAGTCGTGGTAGGCGCTGTCCCTTTTGTTTTGTTTGTTGTCGTTGTGGCCGTAGGGGTGTAAACTCAAACCGAAAAATCGGTCCGATCTGGAACCAATTTTTAAAATGTAAAAACCGGCTGGTCCAGTTTGGTTTCGGGATTTTTTGAACCGGACCGGACCGGTTGATTAAAAAAATAAAAAATAATATTTTTATATATAAGTTTTATATATAATATATAATTATAAATTTTTATATGAAATTTTTATATATAATTATATATATTCATATATGAAATAATTTCTTATTATAATTTATAAATTATTACATAAAATGTTAATATTAAATCACTAAAAGTTTATAACTAATACTAATATATAACTTATAACTATACCAATAGTCTAATATTAATACTATTATATAGTCTAATATATTAATAAAAGTATAAAACAATTTTTTTAAAATTAGTTTTTTTTATAAACAAATTTTTAATGATAAATTGTGAAACTTACATTTAAAAAAAATCGAAAAACCGGACCGGAAACCTGTAAAACCGGAAGTACTGGTTTAAGAAGGTAATCAATGCGTAATCAATTTTGAAAAATACAAAATCAATACATACCGATTTAGTTCTAGATTTTATCCAAAATCAGACCGGATCGATTACACCCCTAATTATGGGAGCAAGATCGGGCGGGAGAGAGATGAAGAGAAAGAGGATTTTTTTTAGAAAAGAAGCTTGTGTGAAGATGAATTGAGGCAAGGATGGGAGAGAGATTTTGAGTCGACGCGGCTCCATAATTTTTTTTTCCAAAAGTACCTACGTGGCATACTATCATTAATTGGTGTAAAAATCTCTTTTAAATCCATTCCACCCCAATTTTTTATCATTCAAGAAACCCCACAAAACTACTTCACCCCTTTGGTCAGCTGTCGACCCTTTTCCTAGTCCTTTTAATTCGCATCTCAATCAATATATAGCTCTAGTAGCCGCCATAGCCATTCGAGTTTATACTTTTGACTATTCTTTTTAGAGAGAAGACATTCATTCCATTAAAAGTGAATATTAGATTTATTTTATAACTAAAAGAATTATGTAATTTGATATATATATATATATACACATTAGATTTATTGTCATCATCATTATTTTAATTAGTGTTGACATATATCGTGTGCAGAAACGCTCAACAATTCTTATCAAAGATAAAAGAAGGCGTCTTATTGCAAACTTTAGTTCCCTTGGGTATATCAAATTCAAATGAGTGGCATTATCAATAAATATATTGATAAAATATCTGTATATATATATATAAAAAAAAAAAAAAAAGAAGAAGAAGAGGAGAGAAAATGAAGATGAATTTTTATGATAAAAATAAAAAAAAAACAAGATTCAAGGGATCATTAAAAAATGCATGTTTCTCAATGCGAAGGCAATCTAAATTTTATGGTTGCAAGTAATGAAAAGTATGGAGGAATAAAATATTGTATTTTTTTTTTTTTAAGAAGAGTACATTATTTAATTCTATTGATTGATCTTATTTGTAGCAGAAAAATAATATGATACTAATTGAAACTTCTTTTAAGTACAAACAATCTCTAGAGACCATTGGATTAGATAATTTTTACTGTAAATTATTTGTACAGTTGCGATTAACTTTTTACTGTAGACATGTACACTATCAGGATTAGTCAAGATTTTGTTCTTGAACACGGTGCCAATATATATATATATATATGTATATGTGTATTTATGTTATTCCAAAACCATTAGATTGGTTCAGTCTTAAAAAATTCCGAAGTGAGGTCATAGCTTTTCCTCTTAGTTTATATTTACTGCCACCCAAGATCCATGCATGAAGCTCACAGCTCGAGTTTGGTCCATTTCTCAAAACGAGCTCAAGAGGTAATTAAGCACAAAATTTGATTGATTTGCTCCTCAGCAGTTCTTATTTATAGCCTCCTTTTTCATTAAAAACTCAAGAGGGTTGTTCTAAAAAAAACCATATTATATGAAGCATTAAGAAATCATGTATCCAATTGCTCTTTTAATTTCTTTGTTTTTCCCTGTTTGGGTTCAAACTAAATCCATTTCTTATTAAAACGGTCAATATTTAAGATGGTAATAATTGATTCCCATATAGTGGGAAGGTTAAACAGAGACGATGCAGTAATAAGAATTTTCAGAGTGTAGCCACCAAAACTATTGGTACAACAGTATTCTTACTCTTCATTTTAAATTTTATCTTCTCCAATCTTTATGATGATATGATGATGATGTGTTACATTTTAAATGTCTTTTATCAATCATTTGGATGACCCCAACTTAAATTATGTTGCATTGCTAAATGTGACATAATAATAAGATAAAGAAGAATATTACTAATTATAGGTTGTGTAAGTGCCGCACACTTATTTTTAAAAAATTTATCATTAAAAATTAATTTTCAAATAAATTTCATATTTACTCAATTTTTTTTTTAAAAAAAAAAATTCGCAATGCTCGCTAAGAGTGCTACTATCATTTTACTGCATTTATTGTCAACGAAAATAATTATGTGCCGTTTAGATAGTGAGTTGAGATAAAAGTTAAAAGTTAAATAAAATATTATTATAATATTATTTTTTAATACAAAAAGCTCGCTAAGAGTGCTACTATCATTTTACTGCATTTATTGTCAACGAAAATAATTATGTGCCGTTTGGATAGTGAGTTGAGATAAAAGTTAAAAGTTAAATAAAATATTATTAGAATATTATTTTTTAATACAAAAATTATATATGCAGTCACTTTTGTGTACTATTTGTACAATCTGCTACTGTGATTAGTTGCATCACTTTTTTTAATAGAAAATAATTGTTTTGACCAATCACATTAATGAAGTGTACAAAGAGTATGCAAAAATGACTATATGTAATAGAACTCATTTTAATATTATTATTATTTTAGGATTTATAAAAATTAAATTATTTATTATATTTTATATAAGAATTTAAAAAAATTATAATGATGAGATAAAACACTTCTTATAAATCGGCCTTTGTCAAATTAACTTTTCAATGAATCCTTCTTCATAGTAAAATTAAATAGTTAGATAATAATGAAGTGGAAGAATGCTAAGTATAACTCTCAAATGTGCAAATCTTGTCTAAAGATTTTGTAAATGTGAGCTCATTAGCCTCGTTTGTTTTCACAACTATTCTCATTTCATTCTATCTTATATTATCTAATTATTATAGTTTTTTTAAATTCTTAATAAAAAATTTAATTTTTTTAAATCTTAAAATAATAATAATATTAAAAAAATATATTCTAATAATATTTTAGTTAATTCTTAACTTTTATCTCAACTCATCTCATTTATAAAAATAAACGAAAAAAAAAATGAAAATTTCACACATTTTTTTATACCGAAAATTATATTTTTATAAAAAATTTACGGGAGGTTTATGCATTTAAGATTTGTATATCTTTCTGGTGAAGCAATAGATATCTCTTCTATTTCACAAAAATAAATTAAAATTAAAATAAAATAACATTGCTAGCCTAGCTCCGCGAAGTACATCTACCACATCAGCCTCCATCCTCTAGTTATGCACACTGCGCATGGCACATATAACACAATTGCCATTTCCCAAACCTCAAGCTTTAACATTTATTTATTGTAGTACTTCAGGCAATTGAGGTTGAGGAACTGCAAGGAGGTTGAAGAACCCAATTACAAGAACCGCAGAAATGGAAAAGGGGGCAGCCCAGATAGCTATAATTGGAGCTGGGATCTTCGTGAGGACTCAGTACATTCCCAGACTCTCCGAGATCTCTCACCTCTTCAATCTCAAAGCCATTTGGAGCCGTTCTGAGGTGCTTTGCAATTTTCTGTTTCTTTGTCATTATGCTTTCTTTTATTTTATATATATATATATATATATATATATATATATGCTCCAGTTTAATTACATTCTGTAGTAAAAAGATCTATCTGATAAGGAAATCGTTTAGTGAATCGACACACAAGGTCTTATTGGGATCTGAATGTTCAAATTAAGATTTGTTCTTTGTGTTTCCTTGTCGTAGGACGCATTTATGAGTAGCTGGAAGTCTGGAAGCTTTCATTTTATTTTGTTTTTCCATATATCTTTATAAGGAAAAAAAAAAAAAAACTCTGTTTCAAGTTTCAACTGTGACTTTAATTCAAATTAATTTTATAGGCTAGCCTTTTCTTTTGTTAATCCTCAAGCTCAAAACTTAGCCAGATGCAGGGTTGGAACCAGAAATTTTATTTTGGGGCAAAGTGAATTTTTATAATCTTGAAAGTAAAAGAGGAACTTGGGGAGAACGAAGGCAACAATGTAATACCTATGTTTTGTTATGTGTGTGAGTCTCTCTCTCTCTGTTTTTTTTTTTTTTATAAGTAATCTCTCTGTTTTTTTTATGTATATAGGTTTGATGTTCTTGAGATTTTTTTTTTTTTCATTTATTGATAAACAAATGTTTTCAAGCTATCCCAATGTGAAACCTTCCTTTTTTTTTTTTCTTTTCTGTGGGTGTTTATTCTTTGTGTGTATAGGGTTAAAGGTCTTTCATTTTTGTGTTTTTTTATGTATAAACAAACAGGTTTTAAGGAAAAAGAGAGATTATTATGGAGTATTCTATGTTTTCTTGTATGTTCATACACAGGAATCGGCGAGAGGTGCTGTTGAGATAGCTCGCAAACATTTTCCAGAAGTGGAATGTAAGTGGGGTGACAATGGTCTTGATGAGATCATCCATGATCGTTCAATAATCGGGGTTGCGGTTGTTTTGGCTGGACAAACACAGGTATCTGATTCCTTATTTCTCGCTTTCATCTCTTCAAATGTGCTCATCAGTTTTCATTTAAGTTGCATCTTTGCTCTTGAGCAATAGTGTGACAAACTAAGGAAAGTTCAAACCACATTCGGGCTTATACCCTAAAAAGATTAGTCATTGTTATAATGAGAACTCCTTGGAATCATAATAAAGTGTGTATTCAGCGCAAAGTTCCAAGGCCAAAGGGCTTTGCTTACCAAAAGTGAAGCGAATTTACCATGGTGCACATTTTTGGTGCTTCTTGTGCGAGCTTAAAGCAGAGAGAAGCGTGCTTTTATAATTTTTTTTAAAAAAAATATTAAAATATCAGTTCAAGACAGTGTTGGTGAAAGCTAGGCATACTTAAGTGCAAATGCTGTCTAGGACCTAGGCACAAAACACAAGCGAAACTGCATACCTGATTGAATTCAAGCACACATTTTTAAGGATGATGTACGATAACAAAAAGTCCTTAAAATACAATAAAAAGGTTCAAAAAGCAAGATGGTAATATATTTGGCCTATTACCTAAATTATTAGAGTATTTAGCATCCTGAAAATCATTTAATGATTTTAATGATTTTGCATTATAACAAACAATAAAAGAGGTATGATAACATATTACCATCTTGCTTTTTAAACCCCCTTTTTATTGTATTTTACTGATTTTTGTTATCATATGTATTCCTTTAAAAATGTTCCCTTTACTTCAATCAGGCATGTGCTTACACTTTGTGCCCAAGCACAGAAGTGAGCCTAGCGCTTTTATCAACACTGGATTTGTATCAAGTAGACTTCATATCTATTAATGAATCGAAGTCAGTTGAATCAGGAAAAGGTCAACAAATCAACTTCTATATAGACATCAGAATCTGTCAAATTGATAAATCTGACTTCTTTTAGAGAAAATTCCACCACACTATGTTGCTTGTCCATGTTCAGTTATTTTATTGTCCAGTATGTGAAGGCCTGTGGCTTTAACCTTCATAATTATTGGTTAGATGTCTCTAACGTATGAACCAATCTTCCAGGTTGATTTTTCACTGAGGCTGCTCAAGGCAGGGAAGCATGTCCTTCAAGGTAGTTTATATTCCAAAATAACCTACAGCTGATGGCAGTATATAACCAGGAAAAAGAAAATTGGGCACTTCTGAAGCCAACTTATTGCATTCCAACTAACTGAATACATTATAATAATAAAAAAAATGCTGCTTTTCATTCTGTACTATGTACTAAAATTTACCTTTTGGACATGCCACATGTGCTGATTGGCTGACTTGTGGGATCTGAAGAGAAACCGGCCGCAGCTTGTAAGTATGATGCATTAACACATTACAATTATCCCTCTAATCAAATGATGCTGGGAGTTTGTGTATCTGCAGAAAATTCTTTAGTGAATGTCCCCTTATAGTTTATCTGTAACTTAAAGGCACTTTATGGAGTTCAATTTGTTCACTTGTGAACTCCGACAGTTGCTATAATGAAATTGTTTTAGATAGGTAGCAAGAAACAACAAACTTGAATGTGCAGAAAGGGACTAGAGTAAAAGTGTATCTGAGCCATATTCATGTGTCCAATGTTGCATATAAAGAATAAGTCTGACTTTCGATGTAATCAAGTGCAGAGTCCAGAAATGCCCTCGATTGAAGAATACCAAAATGAAGCTGACAAGTATGGTATCTCTTCTACATATCTTAAGGGCTTCCCCGCGTCTTATGTGACTGGCCAAAGTTGCAGCATCCTCAAACACGTTATTTTCTTCCTTCCTAAAGTTTAATGATTAAAAATTATAATAATTAATTCCCCAAAATTTCTTTTCACCCAAGGTGAAGGCGATGTGCCAATGCCACGTACATGTATCAATTATCAATATTCATTACTGAGTCAGCTTTAAGCAGTAGGGAACAATCCTATATTTTTATTTCAGCATCCAATCCTATGTCAGCTTTGGCGTCAAGACTCTTATTTAGCCCTTCGTTTTAATCTTCCAATACTTGATTGGCCACAAAGCAAACTTTATTTTAGTGAATTAATTTCTTATATAGATTTAATTAACTTTTTATTATTTAAGCCGGTATTCTTTGACTCAATTAACTTGAAATTCCTACACTTCTGGTGCCTTTTTTTTTCCCTTTGACTGAAATAATGTGGAAGCTTTCAATCTGATGTTAACAGAACTTGATCTCTACCATGTGTTTGTTAAATGTTAAGATTTTGATATTGCAGCTATAAGTGAGTTGGAAACTGCACTTTCAAGCTACGAATCTATTTGTGCCAATCTCCCTGGCCACCCAATTTGGGCCGTGGCAGAAAACTATCGATTTGAACCTGCTTTTGCTGAGGTACTTGTTTCTGTCATATTTGAAATGGTTCCTATTGCTCTGACTTGCTAGAAACTCATTGTTGCTTCTACAGTGCAACAAACTGATGGCTGACATTGGGGATATGATGAGTGTCCAAGTTATCATTGAAGGATCCATGAGTAGTTCAAATCCATACTTCTCAAGTTCTTGGAGGCGTAACTTCGCAGTACGTATTTCATAATAATCCTGAATAACAAACATCGCAAAAAAGCCCTTGCCATCAAACATATTCCTTGGATAAGAGAATACTAAATTTGCAACAAATTTTACTACAGGAGTTTTACAAACTGAGTTGACAGTGCAAGTGCTTGGTAACAAATCACCAATGTAATAAATATCGGTTTGACTTACCTTTTTTATTTGAGCTTCTGATTGGTGATACATCAGTTTGTAAAGGTTATGTTGTAAATCTTGTGGTACCTCTAGCATTACTCTTTTTACTATAAGTTAGTTGTCAATGTGATGAGCATTCAATATGTACCCCATACAGAGAGGTTCGTAACTATATCCTCTGATAACATTCAAGATCAAAAGATTGTCTGGCACCTTTACACCCAGTTGCAATGTCAAGTAACAAGAAGATTTCATTCTTCTCATTCTTTATATCATGTCTAAATTATTTACTTAATTAATTCATTCTGGATTCTCACAGATGCCATGCTTGATTGTTAGCATAGCAACGTTCCCTTTCCATACTATCAGGCTTGAACTAGTCCTTAAGTTATATTATGACAAGTTTATCTTTATATGGCAGGGGGGTTTCATCCTGGATATGGGAGTTCATTTCATTGCAGGATTGAGGATGGTAATCTCAGACTTTTCAAGTCCAATTAGATTGGATTGAGGAAAAAAAATGATAAAGAGCGTATAAAGTTTGGAAGTTAAGAACTTTCTCTACACCGTAACACTTTTGCTAAGTTGGTGGTTAGCATAAGATCTTACCACTTTGGAGGCTGTTTAGTATTAACATGGAATAAGTTTTTCTGGTAAACTATTTAAGCCATATTGTGATTATACATGTTATTTTCCCAATTTCATATGAACAGCTTGTAGGTTGTGAGATAGTCTCAGTTTCGGCCATGACTTCTCATGTGGATACAACCTTACCCCCACCAGATAACATATCCTCTCTATTGTAAGTTTCGATTGTGTGGAGTTTACTTTACAAGAATGTGAAGTCCTTTCTCTTTATTTTCCCATTTCTTTCCCAACATGATTGAAAGACTGAAGGTTGATTATTTGCACTTTCCTTGCCTTAGTCAACTTGAGAATGGATGTTCCGGAGTTTTTGTGATGGTTGTCTCCGCAAGAGTGCCCAAGGCATGTGGTAAATGATGGATTTACTTTATTATCTACGCATACACAGACTATTTAACTACTGTTTTGGCTGTGTTTAGATAGTCTGGCGCGTTGTTGGCTTAAAGGGAACGCTGCAAATTGAGCGTGGAAATCTAGATGGAAGACATGGCTACCTGGTATATTGAGAATCACTTTACTATTCATGTAATGGTACTCGTATAATTTATATGAAGCCTAGAGTTTTATTTTTTCATTGTATTTGAAAAAAAAAAAAAACTCATTTTTTTCTTGACTGGAAATTTGTCTTCCAGATTACTTGTAATAAAATGAAATCTCTCGATGACATATCATGATGCATCACAGGTTTCATTTTATGGTTCTGATGGGCAAAACAAAAGCTCCTTCTTTTCCTTCAGCGGAGTGACTGATGAATTAAAAGCTTTTATACACGACATATCACAGGCCACGGTTAAGGTATATGCATTTCTATTATATGCATAGTGATATTTGCATTTTGAGTATTGATTGCGAGGGTTTTCTCCTCTTGAGGGTGTGTAATACCGGTTCCTTCAAAGAAGATGAGTCTAATCATTTCAATGGCGTTCAATTTGCATATCTTCTGATTGTTTAACTTTGCTCGTCAGTGTGATGATGTAGCAGACTTCTGAATTATTCTATCTAGGCGGAATATTTGTGGCTTTGTTTTTCTGAATTCTATTGATTTTCTCATTTTACATCTTTCTTTCAATTATGAGGACTTTTCTGGAGAACTCAGCTGTTGGACAGCTTAATATGGCTTTCACAATATAATTTGATAATCTCTATAAAAAGATTGCCTGGCAGAGACTGATCCCTTAATCCTATATATTATGTTGCAGAGCGGCAGTGCCTATGAAGCTGAGCCCCGCCTGTCCTTTGTGGAAGGTGCCAGAGATGTTGCTGTTCTAGAGGCGATGCTTGAATCTGGAGCCAGGCAAGGGGCTAGTGTTCGGGTGAAGAAGTTTTAGCCTGCCGATGGGATATCTTCTTCACCAACATGATCGTGAGGACTAGATATATATTTGAATACTGAGATTCTTTGTGTTTTCACACTTCAATATAAACAAATCAACTTAAAATAAAAGAGTATGATATCCATGGTGGTAGTAGTAGTGTTCAAGGATTTAAGGGGCAATTGGCTCCTCTGTAACTTTGAATCAAATCAATAAAAACTGCTCAGATATTGAACTTTCGTGCTTATTCTTGAATCAATGAAGATAATAATTTTAAAAATAATATGAATAATGACAATGATATAAATCATAATAATTAGAATAAACATATCTAAACTTCTGAACCACCACAAATTTTCCCTAATAGCTTTTGTATTATCAAAACTGAGGAGAAATGTGGTGTGCAAACTGACCCCTAATGTTTTTTGCCATGACAGTCTCCCGCATGGGGCTATCCTTGAAAAATTGCTTTCCCATTAATCTACAAATTACTGAAAAGCCTCTATTAAATATTCTGACACTACCAATTACAGTACTGTATGGACCATTTTGATGATAAACTCTTCAAATGTAGCATTAATTTTGGTATGGAACTTCGTTGAAAGGAATATTGGTCTATATATGTATGTGTTAGAATATTATCATGAATATATTTTAAGTATTGTAATGTTCTAACATGTATGTATATATATATACACACACATTATATGTAAATCGGCAGTATCTAATCTCTTCGTATGAAGAGAGCATTTGCAAAAAGAATTAACCTGATCCAAATGCAAGAGTAATTACTAAGTGGTCTTGGAGTGAGTATAAATACGTAGCGTACTTCCCATTATAGAACAGGATGACATGTAATTCATAATGAGTACCTAATAATTTTTTAAAATTTAAATACCTCAAAAGCCTACTTATGTTGAGGTGAGAGCACGCACCTAATATAAGATGTAAATTTAGCGATGACGGTAGGTAGTATATATAATATAAAACTACAACTTTTTATACGACTTTAAAACTGTAAACATATTTCGAAAAGTTTAAAACAAAAATCATTTCAAAATATATATTGATGCAATTTTCCGAGACACTTGCAACGCTCCCAAACAACCTCAAACCCGAGAGAGCCTCGGGAGACCCAATGGGAGATGCCTTCCGTAAGGGGATTTTCCCTCCTGAAGATCCGAGTAACAAGTCCATAAGGGACTTTTGTGGGGGCCTCATCCGACCCAACAAACCTCCCCTAAAAGAAGTCATTGGGCCTCTACAGAATATTCGGCCCGTAAGCAAAACCAACCCATGAAGCAATCCTCATCCGAGAAAGACTAACGATAGGGATAGATGAGACTCGCCACCCTGACACACCCCAGTAACACCTTGCCCTCGAAAACCTGTATAGGCAGGTGGACTAGAGATGCAGAGGACCATCGATCTCCTAACATGGAGAGACTCGGCAATGATCACTCGTAGGCTAAAGTCTAGTCAGGGAGCTACGCAGCATTAATAGCGCCACTCTAGGAGCCACGTTGCATTAAACGATTCTGATCGAACAACAGTCGAAGTGACATGAGCCCCCTAAGGCAAGGTACGAGATGTCCCCACCCAAAAACCTCGAATAAAAGTTGACCCCCAAGTACGAAGAACTATCTTTAAGCTCTTGCACAAACTACGAAGGAGATATACTGATTTAAACATCGGAGACTCCTCGGCTGCCCCCCAGCTCCTCCTTTCTCTATTTTCTGGAGTGTGCAAGTATCAAAGCCTAGGCCTTACTAGAACCCGACCCAAATGTGTACAAAACACGACATTGACACCTTCGATGGTGTCAATGTCGTGTTTTATGCCACTAGGAGTGTATTTACAAGGACTAAGGTGTTCTTCATGGTGCTATCATCATAGACCATATCCTTTCAGAACTTATTGTCATAGACCCCACTCTTAAATAAACCATGTTGGTTGAGATTCCTTGTTGAGGACATCTCTAAGCACTAATGGTGCGTTTTGTTAAACCTTACCTTTAGTCACCTTACATCATGTGGATTCCTTGTGATCAGGACATTGGTCACGCATCATTCTTTTCTCACCCATCATGAGATTTATGCCCAACAATTACGGTGAGCAACATAGTCAAATTTTTCTAGAAATCTATCATGTGTCGACTCGGCATACCACAATCCCTAGTCTTAGACAATGGGCAGCAGTTTAGCTACAAAAATACAAAGACTAGTGCTCAGAATTAGGAATGAAAGTCAGGTATTTATCCCCCGACCATCCATAGAGAAACAGACAAGTAGAGGCGACGAATAAAACTGTGTTCCGCATGGCAAAGAAGAGGCTCAATGATTGAAATGGAACTTAGGTCAAAGAGCTCTTGGGAGTGTTGTGGGCATACAAAACCACCGTAAGAATTCCAACGGTAGAGACCCCATTCGCGATGACATATGGCAGGGAGGCAATGATGCCCATGGAAATTGGCGTACCAAGTCACCGAGTCCAACACTACTGTAAGGAAGCAAACAATAAGGGCTCAGAAGGGAACCTCGACTTGCTAGAAGAAAAGAGAGAAGAGCAAGAGGTAAGAGTTGTAGCCTACAGGAAGAGGATAGCAGAATACTTTACCAAGATAGTCAAATATGAGGGTCTTTGTGCTAAGGGAAGTTGGTACCACTTCTAGAAGACAGGGAGAGGGGAAGCTCAAGCTAAGTTGGAAAAGGCCATACGTCATCATACCAAGCAGCAGACTTGACTCCTACCACATGGAGGACATGAACAGGAAGAAGCTGTCATACCCATGGAACGCAAAGTAGCTAAGAAAATGTTTCGTTTAGAAAACAACACATAACTAAGTTGCAGGATAAACAAAGAAGTTTCCTAATTGACTACACAAACCAAGGAGCAAGTCTCTCACTCCCCTAACATGCCAAAGGTGAGCTAGCGATAACTGTTAACGCACACACATGCAACCAGGGTTAACAGTCGCACTAAAAATTGGTGACCAAGGCTAACGCGCACACATGTTACGGAGGTTAGCCTCCATCACCATAGTGATCAAGCAAGTCTCACGCTCCTCAGCTTGCAAAAGGTGACCTAGCGAGAACTGTTAATGCAAGCGCATGGGACCGAGGTTAACACTCACACCAAGAATTGGCAACAAAGGGTAACGCATGTGCATGCAATTGGAGTTAACCTCAGCCACCATAGCGATTGTTAACTGATATTACAACAACAACCCAGTACAAGAAAACAAGGGACAACCATATACAAAAAGGAAGAGGCAGCCTTAGAACTAAGTCCCTAGTCCACTATTAAGGGGAGGAGGAAGTAATTGGGCAAAGAAGGTGGCAGGCATCACGTCGCCTTGAGAGAATCCAGGATGGCTAGAACTGCTAGATCGAGAAGAACACTGCGCATGTCTAAAGTCTTCAAGTCTGCCCCGGGATTGATTAACATGAATTTTCTCAACGTCCAAAGACTAAGGTTGTACCTAATTCCCCAAGTGTAAACATTGTTGGCTTTGTAGAACTTCTCCTAGACCATGAGATCCTTCAACTCGCCCTGCACAATGTCAAGCTCCAAGCGGAGTTTCCCACTTGACTTCTTAGCCGCAACAACCCTCTCCGCATAGACGAAGCAATGGTCCTTCTCAACCTAAGTAGCTTCCACCGCCTCTTCTAATTCAGCTTGTAGCTCGCCGTTATGTTGGCGCTCAGCTGCCAACTCATCCTCCAGTAATGATATGGCTTGAGTGGCCTCCCACTCATGCTCCATAGTCTGATCCAGTCCACACTAGGTCTTCTCCAAAGAAGATCTCTCTAAGGCCAAAGCACATCGGAGCTCTAATATTACTACTTTTAGCTTGGTGATCTCAACCACCTGCACACGTGAGTGGCCGCCCAAGTTGGTGTAAGCTTCTTCCTATCGTTTCTTTTCCTCCACTGCCTCTAACACGGCTTGAAGAGCCCCTTCCATGAACGATTGGGAAGACTGCACGATCTCCTCCAAGTAGAGTGGATAGAGCATGGGCAAGCTAAAGTGCAACCCACCCCCCATCCACTTTCATTAAATTTATAATGAAACCCACCCTCCCACCTGGGATAGTGGACCGATTTTTTGTTTGTTGCCCTTGCGACCAACCGAATTTCGGGGGCTCACCGCCCAAGCCCAGTGAGCGAGACCTACATTGGTTCCCATCATGTCTTCTCACACTGTGGAAGTGGAAGAATTTGCAGGCGGTTAGGTTAGGGTTCTCATCCCCAACTGCTTTAAGGGCTTGCCTTCATAACAAGTAACAAGATAGTAAGATCCTCCAAGCGTTAAGTAAGAGATGGGCGAGAGCCATGGGCTAATCCAAAGTATCACGAATAGGCGACAGAAGAGAAGCCTTAGCCCCATCTAGAACATGTCGATGTAGAGCTCGACATGCTCAGCAGCCCCCTCAAAGTTGAATATGCCACTAAGAGAGTCAGGAAGGCTCAACCTCACTGCATCTGGAATATCGAACCATTCCCCCCACAAAGTTTATCTCTACTTGGGTGGTGGTTGCAGTCCATCAACTCCCTTCGAAAGTAGTAGAAAGAGAGAAGTTTATCTTTTCAAGGGTCATCTTGTGATTGATGTGAACTAGAAAGACGAGAAGTATTTATGGAAGTATTTTCTTACAGCCATCAAAATAGTGAGGTATGAAAAGCTTGAAGATGGAGAGAGAAATGAAAGGATGAGTAGTTGAGTGTAAAAGGAAGGAGTTCAAGGAAGAATGAGAGGTGAAGAAAGAAGAAGAGTGATGATTATGGGAAAATGAAACGGCAAGGAGTAGAAAAAGCCAAACCAAGAAGGAGACACCACAAGTTGGAAATAGGGAAGGCACGCTAAACAAAATCTTGGGTTTTGCGCATTATAATGCAATGGGTATAAAAGTTGTCAGATGAACAATCAGATCTTGCTCTACATGATATGATAGGGAAAAAGGCATCAGACAAACTATCGAACAGGTGAATGTGTCATGCTAAGTGGACACATGCACTAGGGAAAGGACACGTGCCCAGGAAAGAGTGTAGCGAGTACAAAAGGGTAAAATTTTAAAACAATAAATTTCAACCAAAATACGTGTGGCAAGAATTTGTGAGATAACTGTTGAGCGTAAATACCCACAGTGGGCAAGGAAAGAATAATGGGCAGCCAATGACCTAATCACGAGGGATCCACATGATGTAAGGCAATTAAAGTGTAAGGTTGAACAAAATACATTGTTGGGACTTAGGAACATACTTAGTGAGGAATATCAACCAATAGAGTTTATCAAAAATTGGGGGGTTTATGACAATAAGTAGTGATGACATACTCTCACTGGAAAGACATTATCAATTGCATAATTATGCTCCCGAAGGGAATGGAACCATGAAGAACACCCTAGTCCTTATAAATACGCCTCCAAGTATGTGTTACAAATACGAGTTTCATTAGTTTTAGAGTAACCCCTATCTCACTTAATTAACCATCGGAGGCATATCCCACTAGGTCCCTATTAAGTTTGTGGAGCCTAGTTTTGTTCTGTCCGATTTGATGACTTATCCTGACAAGATAAAAATACGTTATGGTTTTTTGTTGTATTTTCAATGAGGCTTGTGCCATGGAGTGCAGGCTTAGCCCAAGCCGAAGTGAATTTTTGGAACTGTTTGCGAAGTGCTAGGTAGAAAGTTCGCTCGACACTCGTTCGACAAGTCACTCGAGTAAAGCTCGAATAAAGAGTTCGCTTGACATGCGCTCAACACTCCGCTCGAGCGAAACTCAAACAGAGAGTTTGCTTGATGTGCGCTAGACACGTTGCTCGAGCAAATAACACAGAAAATTAAAATTAGGATTTCTGTCATATGACACTATAAATATGTACTTAATGAGAGTTTTGAGTGTTCTTAACAGTACAATTTCACCTCAAAGTGTGTTTTGTGATTTCCCAACATAATAAATACTCTACAACTCTGTGGATGTAGGCACGTTGCCGAATCACGTTAATTTTATGTCGTGTGATTGTTTATTAGTATTTACTTTTACTTCATTTGTCGTCATTGGTTTCATAACAATCCCCAAGGATTTCTCTCCGTTTGGGAGCGTTGCAAGCGTCCATGAAATTGCATCAAAGATATATATATATATATATATATGTTGTTTTTAATTAAATATCTCATATTATTCTTGCATATTGTACTGGTCTATTACTAGTTATATATATCAATTGTAACTTCGTCTGAATACTTTGGAGTAGTACAAATCTACATGACTTAAGACTTTGTTTATATATAGTCTCAACAATCAACATGCAGGAGCCTAGTGTACAATTTTCGCTATGAGACTAGCAAGCTAGGGCGTTCCAGTTCCACTGCCATACAAATGGCAGAGGAAAGACGCGGTTTCTCGGCTAATGTGTTGCGCATTGACATTGACGTACGAGGAACCATGTGTTTCTTCTAGGTGACCTAATTCTGACCCAACGCAAATCTCAAATTAAGGAACATACACAAGATGTTGTGACTTGTGAGCCCGTGCTTGATCAAGTAGTATCTGCCTCTGTAATTGGTCGGTTTTGGGATCGATTGTCTCGGTGTCGGTGGCTAGATCCCACCTTCTATCATATAATTCCATCCTTTGGTTGTCAGAATCCTGCCATTGACAACCGGAGGGGTTGATGCTCTCACCCCTTTGGTGATCTTTGTCAAGGGGGTTTCTTTTCATATTTTTCTTTTGTGGCTATCACATTAAAAAACCTCAAAAACTAATCTTAATGCATTCATGATTAGGCTATTCGTCAATGAACTTCATAAAACATTACCAGCAGTAGCTTAAAATGCTTACGGCCTGCGAAACATGTTAAGATATAAAATAAAGAGTAATTTTACATACAACATTAAAGTGTATAAACGTCGTATAATCGCTTTGAAAAAAAATAGGATCTACTATTAAAAAATTAATTTTTTTCATGTGGGTCCCATGTTTCATTAACTTTTTTCAAAACGATTATGCGGTAGTTGCACAATTCACAGTTGTATATATCTTTTCTCTAAAATAAATAATAAAATCTACATCTTCCCATCAACTTAAGCTTTTGGGATAAATAGTGATTATATATGGTATCAATGCAGAGGTCCTGAGTTCGAATCCTCACTCTACAATCGATCTCATTTAATTAAATATTCTTCATGTTGAGTCTACTCATTGAAGGGCTGACCCACATGAAGTGAGGGGGGAGTATTAAGATATAAAATAAATAATAAAATCTATATCTTTCCATCAGTTTAACATTTTGAAACAAGTGGTAATTACATATGTGAGATATCTTTTTGTTCTGAAATGTTTCAACTGTACAAGATATGAGAAACCGTTTTAAGTGACGCAAAATTGGGACTCATTCACTTTCCATGGGCAATGCAGTGCATGTACGTGCAAGTCTGGTGCATAGCTATCGACGAAAACAACTGTCAGGTCGAGGGGTGGATCATTAAGAATTGTCATGCTAAAGTGGAGTAAAATTAATCAGTACGAATAATGATATTGATAGAAGAAGTGATTAATGCAAGCCATATTTAATTAACACTTCTTTTTTAAGCCATTGAATTTGCATATATAAGCCATGGATGCTTCGTACCCTCAAGCTAAATGGTCGTAAGGTTGGTGGAGGAGATGAGGTTGAATTGGTCCAAAACCAACCACACCTAACACGAATTCTCTCATTATTTTTCTCAACAGTTATTGAAAGCAGACGGGCCTATGTGTTGCAATTTTCCCATCAAAGAATAAATACCATTAATCCAATATGTGCACAAGACGGTACCTGTTGTTTTCCATATTGGTCACCCTTGCATGTAGTACAATTCATATGAATACTGTATAAACTTGAGGGTATATGGTCCAGATGATGGATGGAGTACTTGACCACCTAATGATTTTGCTTCTACCTGCAGCTTGGAGTTTTTGCCCATGTCTGCACCACACCCAATAATTTTGTTTTTGTTTTTTATTGGGGGGTCGGGGAGTGGGTAGAAAATACCAATAACTGCACTGAAAGAATTGCTGCACCACAAGTCTCTTCTCTCATATGTATCACTTTCAGTCGCCTATCCCCAACCCAATCATGCTCCTTCTTTGGTTTGCTTGTAAACCATATTTGTTGGAAAATTGAAGGGAAACCAAATTATTATTAAAACTGTTCAAGTTGATTAAGACTCAAGTTTATAGGTTTTAAATATTGTTAAAAAATAAGGTTAGTTTTCATGGCTTTGTCACAAGAGTTTTCAACTTATCTAGAATAGATACTTTTGTCATTCTCTTTATAAATAATATCAACCTATTAGTGATCCATCATGCGTGAAGTTGAAGGAAAAGAAAACACAACTCCCAAATTCCACATCCAAAAACCCCATTTACCACCACCCCCCCCCCCCCCCCAAAAAAAAATATATGACTCGTACGTGTTCCTCGGTTTTCCAGTGCGAAAAGGGTTTGGAAAATAACCAAATGCCACTAAAATAGGGAGAAAATGTAAAGAAATTTATAGACCTAATTCATTTTATAAAATCGATTCTACAAAAGATGATTGTTCATTCCTTATAAATATATCCAAGAACTTGTCTACAAACAATATGAGATTATTCCTCAACACCCTCACTCACGTGCAAGTTAGTATTTTTTCTAATCCTTGTCACAAGATAAGTAATGTGGGACTCCATTCGTCCTGTAGCAGGCTCTAATTCTATGAAGAAATTTATGGACTTAACTCATCTCATAAAATCAGTTCTATAAGAAATGATTACTCATTTTTTATAAATATATTTAAGACTTTGTCCACAGGTAATATGAGATTATTCTCGCTGGTACGTGTCGCTCTCTCTCTCTCTATAATTACAAAGATTCAATGCGTCCACGTTCTATATTAGTCCAGTTTACAGCTTCCTTGGCTTCACTTTTCATTTTTCTTTGTATCAAAAAGTTTTAGATTTTCCATTGGTACACATTGAAGAACTCCGTCTCCAACTGTGCCACAGGTTAGTGTCTAACTGTTATGTGAGTTCGAGTGTGTCTGCATGTATGAACAGAGGTACTCTGCATTTCTTTGACTTATTCATCAGTGCATGTAATAGATATTTTTGAAGTTGGTTTGAGTAGTTGTTGAAAAGCTTTGTTTCTCTCAAAGTAAGTAGTAGTTGTTGAAGCTAATGGGCATTTTTACATGTATTTTGAGATTTCTTGTACAAGTTGGTCTTGCTCATGCTGGTTTTTTGCACTAGATCTGCTAGTTGTCGAATAATAGTCCTCGCCCCAGCTTACTATAGCAACTGTAGCGATTTCTTTTCTCCTACTCTTTGTAAATGCAAACCTGGAAATGGGCATCTGTTGTAATACCCTATTTCTACTTAAAACCCCGCTTCGGCTGAGCCTAATGTTCCAATACTAAGCAGCCTCGACCTTTTTTTTTTTTTTTTTCCTTTTTGGGATTCCAAAAGTTCAAACTTCAAGGGAAAAGAAGCATTAAATATCAACCTTCTTTAGGGCCCTCCTGCAACCGAATGGAGGAATGTGTAGAAATAGTGACTTATGACCTCTTGCTTTGATTTTGCAGGTGGGTTCCCCTTCCTGGTTTAAATCTTTCACTTAAGCACTCTTTGTGTTACTCTATTACTCTGTTTTGTGCTATAATTGATTTGGTCGTCCTTCCATTCCTCTTCGATCCTCATATCTCTCATATGGTATCTCATTTCTGCGAATCCTTAAATTGCTTTGAAAGTTTGGTTTCGTAGGACTACCTTCTGTATCTCTGTGTTTTCGATCTACACTCGAGTCTTTTTGCATCTTTCCCTTGGTTCTTCAGTGTGAACTAGAAAGATGCAGAAGCCTCCGCAACCTCAAGACTTTGCTCTTAAGGAGACCTCACCCAATATTGGTGCTGGTGCAATCACTGGTGATAAGCTTTCTTGCGCCTATGACCTTGTTGAGCAAATGCAGTACCTTTATGTCCGTGTTGTCAAAGCCAAGGAATTACCTGGAAAAGATGTTACTGGTAGTTGTGATCCCTATGTTGAAGTGAAGCTTGGAAATTACAAGGGAGTTACGAAACATTTTGAAAAGAAGTCCAACCCTGAATGGAATCAGGTTTTTGCCTTCTCAAAAGAGCGTCTTCAAGCTTCAGTTTTGGAAGTGGTGGTAAAAGATAAGGATGTTGTGCTTGATGATTTAATCGGCAGGGTTATGTTTGAACTCAATGACATCCCAAAACGTATTCCACCAGATAGCCCGTTGGCACCTCAATGGTATAGACTTGAGGACCGGAAGGGGGATAAGATAACCAAGGGAGAGCTGATGCTGGCTGTTTGGATGGGAACTCAAGCTGATGAGGCGTTTCCGGATGCATGGCATTCAGATGCCGCAGCTGTTGGCCCTGAGGGTGTTGCGAACATTCGATCGAAGGTATATCTTTCCCCAAAGCTTTGGTATGTAAGAGTCAATGTGATTGAAGCTCAGGACTTGGTACCTGGTGATAAAAGTAGGTACCCTGAAGTTTTTGTCAAGGTTGTCCTTGGAAAGCAGATCATGAGGACAAGAACATCTCCAAGCAAAACTATAAATCCTGTGTGGAACGAGGATTTGCTGTTTGTTGTTGCTGAACCATTTGAGGAACCCTTGATTCTGACTGTGGAAGATAGGGTGGCACCAAACAAAGATGAAATCTTGGGAAAGTGCATGATTCGTTTACAGAATGTGCAGAGGAGGTTAGATCATAAGCCTGTAAACACTAGGTGGTTTAATCTTGAGAAGCATGTGGTTGTAGAAGGGGAGCAGAAGAAAGAGATTAAATTTGCCAGTAGGATTCATACGAGGATCTGCTTGGATGGTGGGTACCATGTTTTGGATGAATCTACACACTATAGTAGTGATCTGAGGCCAACAGCAAAGCAATTGTGGAGGCCCAGCATTGGGATCTTTGAATTGGGGATTATAAGTGCTCATGGTTTGATGCCAATGAAGACGAAAGATGGTCGAGGAGCCACAGATGCTTATTGTGTAGCCAAGTATGGGCAGAAATGGGTCCGAACAAGGACAATTTTGGAAAGCTTATCTCCAAAGTGGAACGAACAATACATTTGGGAGGTTTTCGACCCATGTACTGTCATTACAATAGGGGTTTTCGACAATGGTCATACACATGGGGGAGATAAAGCTGGTGGGGGGAAGGATTCTAGAATTGGGAAGGTGAGAATTCGGCTATCAACCCTTCAATCTGATAGGGTTTACACGCACTCATATCCCCTTCTAGCCCTACATTCTTCAGGGGTGAAGAAGGCAGGTGAAGTTCAGTTGGCAGTGAGATTTACATGCTCATCTTTGATTAACATGTTGCATATGTATTCACACCCACTGTTGCCAAAAATGCACTACATTCATCCCTTGTCTGTAATTCAGCTTGATAGCTTGAGGCACCAGGCTATGCAAATTGTCTCCACAAGGCTGAGCCGTGCAGAACCACCATTGAGGAAAGAGGTGGTGGAATATATGCTAGATGTGGATTCACATATGTGGAGTATGAGGAGGAGCAAAGCAAACTTCTTCAGAATAATGGGAGTTCTTAGTGGGTTGATTGCAGTTGGAAAATGGTTTGATTCCATCTGCCACTGGAAGAACCCTCTTACCACCATTTTAATTCACATCCTTTTCATTATATTGGTCCTTTATCCAGAGCTTATACTTCCTACTGTCTTTCTGTACCTTTTCCTGATTGGAATTTGGAACTTCCGGCGCAGACCGCAACACCCTCCTCACATGGACACCCGGCTGTCCCATGCTGATGCTGTTCACCCAGATGAGCTAGATGAAGAGTTTGATACATTCCCTACTTCCCGGTCATCAGATATTGTTAGGATGAGATATGACAGGCTGAGAAGTATTGGAGGAAGAGTTCAGACCGTGGTTGGAGACCTAGCTACTCAAGGGGAAAGGTTTCAGTCTCTAATAAGTTGGAGAGACCCAAGAGCGACCACGCTGTTTGTCATCTTCTGTCTCATTGCTGCCATTGTTCTCTACGTTACTCCATTCCAAGTTGTGGCTCTGCTAACAGGAATTTATGTGTTAAGGCATCCCAGGTTCCGCAACAAGCTTCCTTCAGTTCCACTCAACTTCTTTAGAAGGCTGCCTGCAAGATCGGACAGCATGTTATAAGCAAGCACACATGTCCTCCATAGCCATTAATATCTCCTCTCCATCATTGTTTCCCCATATGTCAAAGTTATGCAGACGTTGCAGCAGCAAGAGCTACAACCAGTGGATCTTTCCTCCATGAATTTTAGTTGGTTGTGCATATGCCATATATATATATATATGTTCCTTATATAACATGTATTTTCATTCAAAATTTGCATATTGGGTTTAGTGAGTGTTGATTTATAGGTTTAAATTGGAATGTGATCCATGTAGAATAATCGGCTCATATGCATGCCAGTGTCACTTCATGTAGTTCTCAATTTGATCTAACCGCGGGTAGATTTTTTGGTGTATAAATAATAGGCATACCAAGTTTAGATTCGAATTTGATCGATATTGAGAATCTGTTCAAAAAGGTGCAGAATTATTTAGGGAAAGACTTTTCAATCTTCTATCAGATCCAAAAATGAATCATGTAGTTCTCTCTTCAGTTGGAAATAAAATGCAACGCCAGCCCAACACCAAATTCAAGCCCAAGCCCGGGAACTATTAATTTATTGAGATTAATATTTATGGAAGCTTAATTGAAATTTAACGAGTAATTTTGAATAGTCAACGGACCAAAAAATTTGTTTTTGTGGAATACGAATTTTTATTAGACTTGATAATTAAGTTAAAACCATTTAATATTTACGGACAAAGTGAGTCATTTTTAATTGTTAATAAGCTTAACTATTATTTTTGAAGCTTGTTAAGATTTAGTAGATTATTTTTGGCATGATATTAATGGGCTAGTATTATAAGAAGCCCAAAGAACCAGAACTCATGCGGAAGGTCAAGGCTTAGGCCCAAATGTGATGCCAAGTGCCAACCCATGTACAAACCGTGCACACAGACTTTCCTCTTGAGCAGCACTGCACATTTCGAAAAAATGTCCCGAATAATTATCCGAAAAGCACATTTTACTTTTTTATTTTTTTTTATTTTCATTTTTTTATGTATTTTTTTAATCATCATAAATATTTTTAAAAAAATAAAAAAATTCACAATATCATTAAAAAAATATTTCCTTAATCACTAAAAAAAAAATTCATTCTGGACACTTTTTGGATTCCAAATTCGAGACTCAAAGCATTTCTCTTTCCTCTTTCACTAGATTTTTAGCTACATATAAATATGAATTGTGTAGCACGAGAGAAGCTACCGACAAGGCCAAATGGCCTTTTGTTTAAAAAACAATTTTCATACATTTTCTTATATCTTTAAATATTTTTCTTAAGAAAAATTTATAACAACATTAACAAATAACTTCATTAATCATTAAGTAAAAAAATTCGTAGACTTTTGATAGACTAAGCATTATCCTATAAATATACACATAAAGGCTCGTAGTCACGCACAGCCCCACAGAGATTTCCTCCTACCTAGTACAGTAATCACACACAATCCTCATCTTCCTCCACTAGTCCCTAGAGTTGTTGCAACCTTAAATTATTTTTTCTCTATGAAATTCCTCCTCCGCGTGGCTGCCACCTCCTACCCTCAGCCCCTATAGAACGGAACAATAGCCTCCCTAGAGGGCAAGTCGCTACATCGCGAGACGACCACCAAAGGAGCTCTGTTTTTCCCTTCTGTAAGCATGAATGTAACACCCCACCTAATTACCTATTCGAATTAACCCTTAATCTCTCTTAGAATGAGCTTATAATACTTTTGGGCTTTATAATTCTTTTTAAGATTTATTATTATTAATATTATTTTTAAGGGAGCTAGCTAGATTTGTTTTACCCATTAAACTATGGCATTAGTATCATTAGTAGTTAAGCTTAAGGGTTAAGTATGAATGATTTAGTAAGCAAGCCCATTAGTACTTCACTTAAGGCCCTTAAACCCTTAGAATGTTATAGTTAAGACAAGAAGTCTTGAACTAAGCCTTATAAGAGTTTAATTCTTTGTGGGCTAGAAAGGTTTGGCTCAAGTGCGAGGAAGTCATAACGCCTTTTGGGCCTAACATGGTGTTAGCATTGACCCATGACCCATTTATGATAAGGCAAGCATTTCAAGCCCTATCTTTGCAGATGTTGAGGTCTCTCATTATCTCTTAAAATCTGGAACCAAGGCCTCCCATCAACTCACACACTTAAAGCCCATGAACCATGCAACTTCTTCTGATGGCCTTTTTAAGTCTAACAAGGCCCAAAGCCTTGTCTTGCATTTTCACACTTCTATTTGAAGCCGACATACACTATACCATTAGATTCCCTCGAGCCCAAATAGTACCCCAAGCCCAAAATTAAGTTTTGAACTTAGATTAATAGCATTAATCAATTTACACATGATTAGTAATCTTTAAACCATATTTTGAACTTAATTTTCTTCTTAATCTTTTTAACCATTTTGATCTAAAATTTTCTTGTTTTATTATTCAATTGCATCATTCTTAGATCATATTATGACTCTAGATAAATCTCCACACATGTCATTAAGGGTAAGGACATGTCAAAACCCTAAAACTCACACCAATCGACACACGTGTGCCCTTGTGTGCAATGGAATGAACCATAGCCCATAGCCCAAGCTTTTTGTGCCTTTTTCTCAAGGGCATTATTTTCTTTTAGCACCTCAAGATACCCTTCTCAATGCAAACTTAGTGGTGGACAAAATTGGATCCTACAAACAAACCAAAAACCCAATGCACCTAAACACTTGTTGGGTGGAAACCGAATGCCTTGCACTTTGGTTTGATTTTCTGCTCTCAAATAAACCACACCCTCACTCCATCTCCATCACAATCCAATCCCTAAGAGACCCTCAGGTTTATTATAGAAATTTGACCAAAATTTTCTCCATAAGAAAATACACAAAACCAATGGCATCAAACCACCACCACTCGATAACACCCTTCCCTTCACCTCTTCACTTTGGGCTGCCACTTCATCATCACTTAGCAGCAAATCTTCCACCTTCCACCACCTAGAAAAGCCTTCCAAGAGTGACTCATGACCTATATAAAATGGCCATGAAGAGAGGACAAGAGGGTGAGTCAAGAAAATTATCAAAATTGTCCAAGGAATTCAGCCTTGAACCTGAGGGCTACTATGCTTCACGTCATAAGTCTTTTTTCTTTCTCCTTTTTCCTTCTAATGATGTACCACGGCAACACCTGCATCCTCTCCTTGCATGAAAGCATCTGAAAATGAAGAAAATCATTTTATTTGGGTCACTATTCACCTGCACAAGGTGATGCAACCAAGCTGTAAATTCAAACCCCCTTCACCACCTCCTACTTCACCCAATCACCATGGACTAAAGCCAAAGTCCCCTCCCATCTTGAAGCCTATAAAAACCCCCTTCACTCCATCATTTCTCCACATTTCATCTCCAAGCTTCCTCTTATGATCTTGAGAGCTTTCCCTCCCTTAGTGAGTCATAGAGATAAACCAAGCGAGGACTTGAGTGTTCTAGAGAGTTTTTTAGAGTTCTTGTGTTGGGAGCTTTAGAGTGCCATGGAAACTATAAGTTTTCATGCCCTAAATCTTAGTTTGCATGTTATGTTTTGTTTTTAAATGTTGAAATGATTTTTGGTTGAGTTTAGAAAATATTACTATGCTTAAGTCAAAACTAAGTTCAGATGTTTTGATAACATGTTTTTGTTCTAGATTCTGAAACTAAAAATGTTTTTGTTCTGCATTTTAAATTCTATAAATGCTCATGTTTACATACTACTATATGTTCTCTGCTTACTAAATTGTTGATAACTTACCCATTATTTTCACCATATTTTTCAAATAATTTAAATGTTTCAGTTAAGGATCAAGATTAAGGAGCTTAGACGAGATTAGTTAAGTACAATGAATTAAGCACAAAAGGATGCCATGGTTATTTTAGAATTTTATTTAGTAAATTTGCTTTGTTTTGATGATATGGTATGCTGAGAGGTTGACGTTTATATTAAAATTTTGTGGTGTTCCTAGTTAATTATTTAGAGTAGTTGAGTTAAAACAGTGTGATCTACATGTAATTGAGAAATTGGAGTCTATATATGTACTGTGATATATGATTTTAAATGAAAAATATTAACACTCCGAACCATCCGGGACCTGAAGTAAGGAATAAAAGAAAAATAAGGTCAATAGTTCTTTGAAGAGAGTTGTTGCTCCTATATCATCCACATCATCCACTCCAACTACAACTAAATCTAAGTCTATTAAATAAAAAGAATATGTTTGATTACAATTATAATTTCTATTTAAGAGTTTTAGTTTTCGTAACATATTTCTTTTGGTTTTCCCAAAGTAGTCTTGTTTTGTTTTTATTTGTTTAGGTGACATATTTTATGGAGAAATATCTGGTTTACACACAAATTTTAGACAAAAAAAAAAATTTACATATTGAAATCAATTAATTTGATCCATCATATTGTGAAACTCTTTTTATTATAAAATAGACTTGATATATCATATTAAGTCACATCAACGTATAAACTTTTGTATATAAAATTTGTATGTAGATCTAATACTTCTCTAAATTTTTCCCGCCTTCAAGCTTTCTTTTTGTGTGATAATTCCAAAAACTTAACGAGGCTACACCAAGAATAAAACAAGATGCCAAAATGGTTATATCCTTTGCACATTTGGGCGCAAATTCTTGTTAGGCCACCATCACTTCCCATAAATCATAAGCAAAACCTACTGAAAATATCTATTGAATTTTTGTACCGGATTATATTTTTATTTATTTTTATTTAATAATTAAGGAAGTATTTTTTTAATGAATTTATGAATATTTTTTATTTTTAAAACTGTTTAAAGGGTTCTAAAAATATTTTTAAAAAATTTACGCTAATCGGTAGAAAACTATAGTAGACTAATCTGTGGTCCTAGTACCACTCAAATCATAATATCATTGGCACTTTCAAAAGATCATTAACTTTGTCAAAGCCAAAAGGGAAATATGATCTCTCACCGTTCAAAAGCTCATATTGCTTTCTTAATCATTAATGAGCGTAATACGAACTTCTGATCAAGATTGTCTTTAATAAGGAGATTACATGATACATGTGTCAAGTTAATGGAATGCATCCAAACTCTACCTCTTTTGAACATGAGAAACTCTACTTACAACCTCCCCCGCATAACCCTATGCAACTGGCACACCTTTCTATGAAAAAATTTATTTTTTTAATATTTCGGTCTTGTCTTCTTATCATTTCATTCCCTCTCTGTTTCTCTATCAATTTTTTTTGCCTTCTTCTTCCTCCCTTTCCCTTTTCATGAAAAAACTCTACCTGTTTCCTTCCGTTAAAAAAAGAGAGAAGCAAAGATGGAAAAACCAGAAAACTGGATGCATTTTAACTAATTGTAGCCTCTTACTTTGATTCTGCTTGCAAGGTCTGTTAAGGATTCTATGTGAAAATAATCCTATAAAAAAAAAAAAGGGTTCTACATGAAAATAGGAAATTCCACCCTTAAGGTTCATCTCTATACAGTAGTTACGCCAGTTAGAGAAGATGCAGAGGCCCAACTTTCCTGATGTGAAAAGACAGTAAACCCTTCCATTAGCAATGAGCATGCGCTAGATACCATGTTATAAAGCTTGCAATGACTTGTGAAAAAACTAAAACAAAGCTCATGCAATTAAAGAAATTGACCGGCATGCATAGGTGATATTCTTGTATATGTCCACAAAAGGACCAAAAAAATCGAGGTTCTGTATGGTCAAACCGATAAGGGTTTTAGATCTTAACCCAAACAGCATTAACTGAGATTTGCTATAATAAACTGACATTTTTTGTTTCTCTTTTAGAGATATTACTTTTAGCTGTTTTGGTTTGTGTTGTATTGTAAATGAGAAAATACCAAGCTCGTCAATCAGTTACTTTGTGATAAAAACTTATGTTATCTTTGGATTGCCCCCATAGACACCATTACTTACACTCATGCTTAGTCCTTTCTGCACTTCTTCATAGTTGTTGTGTTCTGCTTCCAGATTTCAACGCGAGATGATTGGTTGGCATGTTGACTTATGAGGTGTTATTGATTGGTTCACACAACGATTCAAAACATTTCTACCTTTTTCTTGAAGTTGCAGCAATCAACAGCTCTGTGTGAGAGGAGTTGCTGCCTACTAAGACCTGTTGTACCCATCCTGGTTTTCCTTGCGGAGATTTTTTTGTAGGTTTACAAACTTCAAAAGAATCTAGAAGAAATGTGAATCCCCTTCTGTATACTGTGTGACACTTTGACATACACATAAGTACCTAATTTGTCCTGACTGTTCTCATTGCATGAAATAAGAAGTTGCCGACTGTGCAAATATATATCCTGAGTTGATTTGTTGGACTGTTGGGTCTTTTGCTTTGATTGGTATACATATTATTGCTCAAGCAGTTGTTAGTTCGACTTCCAGAACTTTTATCTTTGGTGTATATGCTGTTGTTTCTTCAATACTAGTTATCTGAACCCATTCATTTACCAGAGGGTTTGAATCATAAGTTGGGTCTATTGTGCCTAAAAAAATGTTTTGGTTTTGTGACAAGTTGGATTACCAAGAGTGCAGAAACTTCTGGATTCCCTCCCAACATTAGCCATGGTAGAGGCTGGGAAGACTAGATGAGAAGCTTTTCAAGAGGCTGAGAGGTATGGAAAAGCTAAAAAAAAAGTAGTGGAGACTATGCGCAGGGCTCAACTCTCAGAAAGCTCAAGTGCTGAAAATGTAGAAGGAGGAACAAGAAGGTAAAAAAATTGATTGAGAAACAGAGAGGAAACGAAATGATAAGAAGATGAGATAAAAATGTTAAAAAAATAAAATTTTTCATAAAAAGGGGCACCGGTTGCATTGGTTACGCAAGGGCCGGTTGTACATAGCAGAATTGTTTGAACATATGAGATGGTGATTCATACAGTGGCCAAAAATTGAAAAAAATTAAAATTTATTATTAAAAAATTAATTAATTTTTTATATGTGAATCTCGTATTGAAAAGTAATATTAGATACAGTCATAAATTGTGTAAGCGTCAGTGCATCACACACTCATTTTAAAAATAGAGTGAGATTCATCATTAAAAGTTTAATTTTTATATATATCTCATATTTATTTTTTTTTTTAAATTATTTCTTTTTTAAATACTGATTTAATTCATGATATCATTGACAACAAAAAAAAAAAAATATATTATTTTCCATCTCAGGATGATGGTCCGGGCGAGAAAATCGAAAGCATAACGAATCCAAGATCCTAAATCAAGACTTTGCCAAATCTAGATTTAAAAAAAAATAAAAACTTTGGCAAATCTAATGTACTGTTTGGTAGTGACTGTTGGAGGCACATTTTTGGTTCTTGCGACACCCAAAATGTGTTTTATGGATTGTTTGTTTCTTAAGATTTTTCTATCGTAATAATATCAAAAATTTTATATGTAGTTATTTTTACATATTTTTTATATACTATATTAAAATATATATATATATATATAACGTTGTTATATTATTGGTATAATGTCGTTCTCATTATGACAATTATTAAAAGACTAGAAAAAAGTTTGAAACTCTTCAATATTATTTACTGGGTAGGCCTGGAAACAATTTTTTTTCCTGCATTTTCTTTCCTTCACACCTAAATATCCAAAAAACAAAAAAAAAAATTACGACGTTTCAATAAAAGCTTAAAATTATGCCGATGACTTGTAAGGATGTCAGAGAAATACCATCGATCTTTATACTTTAACCAACTCATTAAAAAATAAAAATAAAGTCTTAGGAATTAAGTTGTTCTAATACGTACTATATATGATGAGTAAGGTTATATATAATAGTAGAATGTATAAATATTATATAATTATTTTGAAAAAGATTGTGATCTATTATTAAAGAAATCAAAAATTTTATGTGCATTTATTTTTATGTACTCTTTGCATACTTCATTAATGTGATTGACTGCATTATTTTTTTTAATATAAAATTATTTTTTTCAATCATATCAATAAAATACATAAATAATACATAAAAATGATTGTATGAATATGTAGTAAAATTTTAAAAAAATTAATTTCTTTTATATAAATTCTATATTTACTTATTTTTTATTAAAAAAATTATATAACATTTACCTATTTCATCATTACATATATCATTTCTCATGTATAAATGTTGATCTCATTTCTTCAAAACGTACGAAACTAACTCATGAGCATATTGACACTTGGCAACACATGGTTATTGAAAATAACATAATTTTGTTTGATATGGAATATCATTTTCAATCAAAAGTTGTAATATTTTTTTATAAATAATTTAAATTGAATATAATATTGGCAAGTACTAGACCACAAGCCACCCTTATTAAATTTCCTCCAAGTGTCTTACGTACGTTCATAGTTCCTGCTCCCATAATTGATTCTCGCATGGCTTATTGACAAACTCTCTTTTATTTGGTATATATATGCTTTATTAATTTTTGGTTTTTTTTTTTTAATGAAAAAAATCATGATTTTGTGGCAAATCCAACATGACTTTATGTGTCTATTTCATGGATTAAGATTTGATATAAGACTTTTTTAAAGTTCGAATTAAAAGAAACGTTAAAAATATTTTGATCAGAAAGTTAAGAAGACCCTCTAATGAATTAAACTTCAAAATAATATTTCAATCTTATAAAATTAAGGGAAAAGGAAAGTACTAATTGTCAAAGCATAAACAATCTCTAAACCCCAACATAATCCCTCTTTGCACATGACGGCATGCATGCAAGAAGATCCAACGTACTACTTGCTGCAAATTATAATGCCACAAATTAGCATGCAGTACGACTTTTTAACAAATTAAATTCCATACTAATTAATTTAGCTAGAATGTCATTTTCGTGAGAGATGTCATGTTTTTCCCACTATATGAAATTAAATACAAAAAAATGGAGAATTAAAATTAGACCAATAAATTTGGTCAAACATAAATATATAAAAAAAGTCTTCTTGCAAGCGAGTTCACCCACTAATTTGCTCACCAATAATGACATATAATGTATCTATTTAACGAAAAGGTGCGAACCGAAGACGGAAATGATTTTCGTGAGACAAATGATATTTTTCTTCTCTCAAAATTTTTCTTCTTTTATTTTTCTTTTTAATAAAAAAAAAAACTATGTAAAAGTCGGTACGCGATTTGGTATGCAAACTCGCTTATACCTAGCAAGGCTCATTTTGTTATATATTTGACTTATTTACAAGTTTTTATATTACTCTGGCATGCATGCATCTATTCAATTTCATCACTCAAATTGTGTATAGAGATCAGAGATCATATAATATATTGTTAGTTTTATATGTATAGATATATTCAAATTAGCCAAACTATTTTCTACACATTTTTTTTTCCTTTCATTAGGGAGAATGATTTCATGACCTTGAGTTCTCCGGCATACTTCCTTGACATTATTATTCTAAAGTACAGCTCCAAATGCTACAAACAAAAACAAAACAAAAACCAGCACAAACATTGATGTGAGTTTGTTATGTCCGCCATAAAACAATATTCCTACCACCATTGCTCCCCTCGCCATGGTAATTGGCAGATCCATGTGCCTAAAAGCATAATTCTTTTTTTTTCGTTTTCTTGTTCTTGTTGATCGACAAGTCTCTTTCTCTTTTGGGAATATACACTTTATACACACACACAGAGACACATATATGTAGTATCTGCTGGAAACCGAAGTTGTCGGTACAATGACAGAGATATCCAGGAGAAGGAATCAAAAAGCATATTTGGAATATTGCATTGGGAATTCCCGGAGTCACCAAGGAAGTAGGCCGAGGTTAGTGTTTTATGCGGATAAGGAACAGTGAAGTTGTCGTGTAGCAGCTGTTTAAATATGGAATGAGCTCAGCAGCGTCTAGCTCAGTACGTGGAGGAGCGAGTACCTCTCTGACGCCCCCTCACTTTTCTCTTTTGCCATTTGGCATCGAATTCTGTCACACTTTTGCCCATTTCAGCTCACAGGTTAGTCTTCTCATTGCTTCTTGTGTATGTCGTGTGTCTATATGTGTGTGTGCATATATACAGAGAGAAAGAGAGAGAGAGAATGTGTTAGTAGTTTTTGTTGGTAGGTGGGTGGAAATCATTTTATTTCATATATATGATCTTTGGTCAAGGACTCAAGAGAGAGTACTGCCAGGGAAGAAAAGAACATATTCCTAGAGAGTGGAAAATGAGCCATGATGTTTGCAGGCCAGGTGAGAACGTAATGCGCTTGTGATCATAAATGGGTATATGCCAATTGTGTGCCATTGCTTTGATCATGTATAGTTCATATCTGGGTTTCAAATCTCTGATGACAAAGGCACTACAGCGAGGGATACCATATAGCATATCGAATTGGAAGAGCCAGCTTTGAAAGGAGTGGATTTCTACATTCGTTTCATCTGTGAGGTATCGTTGTGTTATGTTCTTAAGTGGAATATTAGTTCTTGAATAATTTATTTCAAAGCTTAGTTCTTCCTCTTGGTCTCTAACAGTTGAACCATTTCCTCCAACCCTCTCTGGACATACTTTTGAGAGGCGACATCTGCTCCTCCTCTTATTTTCTGACTCTGCAATGAACCATTGACAACTTTTAAGTTTTGATCTAAGAAAAAGGCTAAGGCTTGAGTATCTACATGATTCGAGCTACAAAGAACTTTTCTACATTATCTGTCTTTCAGATTTTTTTGCTTCATGCGTGCATGTGTCTATGAATTGATTGGTGATATAAGAAGAAAATTTTACTCGGTAAAGGTTATGTACGAATAGCCTATCTGCATCGTTGGTAATGAAGAGATTATCTTTAATGGGTGACTTCCCCCTATGTCTGCTGCTAAATAATTAGGAGCTTGGGTTTACTTCTATCTAATGTATGTGTCTGCTTTTGTTGTTCTTCTTGTCCTGAATAAACTTTTCAGTTTTTAATATTCATTAACAGAAAAGAATGCATGTAAGAGCTTGCCTTTGTAATCTTAAACTTGATTTTGGTTTGGAATATTGAGTTCAAGGCCTTAATTACCAAAAGATACCCTTGACTGAATTTAGAACCAAGTGGAACTTGAATTCACTTTGTTACTGATCTCAGAAGGTGCTTCTAGAGGAAATCTTCAACTACAGAGAAGATGGACCCAAAAAATCCTATAGAAGATCAATTCTTCAAGATGCATCCATGCCATCCTCCGGAAACAAGAATTGGGATTATAGGTGCTGGTCCAAGTGGCTTATCAGCAGCTTATGCCCTGGCCAAACTCGGCTACAATAACGTGACCGTGTTAGAGAAGCACCACACTGTTGGTGGCCTGTGTGAATCAGTCAAAATTGAAGGTACAAACTAATCTTCTAAACATAGCCTATTATGCATACCAAGACTATATTTTTTTAAATATAGAATTCTTACAGGAAAGATATATGATCTGGGTGGTCAAGTTCTTGCTGCAAATAGCTCCCCTGTCATTTTTCACTTAGCAAAAGAGACGGGATCTGAACTAGAGGAAATGGACTCCCACAAGCTTGCCCTGATTGACAGTTCTACAGGGGAGTTTAAAGATATTAAAGTTGCAGATGATTATTTATCTGTGATCTCATTGACATTGGAACTTCAGGTCAGTGTCCATCGTTTGCACAACAATTACTTCTCGATTCTACAATTTGGCAATCATCAATTGTCCATTTTTTATGCTAATAGGAAAAGGCAAAGGATTCGGGACGGATTGGGGTCCATGCTGTAAGTGAATTTGCTTCAGACTTAACCCCTGCATATCTTGAGGATCATGGATTCAAATCTGTTCCTAAATCTGTTGCTTATGGATACACTGCTTCTGGGTATGGCTTCGTTCAAGACATGCCTTATGCCTACATTCATGAGTTTACCCGTACTTCCATGGCTGGGAAGATTCGGCGATTTAGAGATGGATATACAAGTCTCTGGGAGAAGATCAGTGAGTCTCTTCCAATAGAAGTTCTCTGCAACACTGAAGTACTGCAAATCAGACGCGACTCCATTGGTGTCACAGTTAATGCTATAAGTTGTGGGGAAGCCAAAAGTATGGAGTTCGATAAGATCATCATCTCTGGTTCTTTTCCTTTAAAGAATGGAAGAATTTACAAATCCCCAATCTCAAATGCTACAGGTCAGTAGATATATTGCTCTTCATTCTTTTTCCTCTTTTTCTTGGGGTGGGAGAAATGCCTAATTATGTTTTCTTATGGCAGAACATGAAACAGAAGTAATAGACATGGGTGATCTTGAAAAGGAGTTACTCAGTAAAGTACAAACAATTGACTACTACACCACTGTTTTGAAGATAAAAGGGCTAGAACATATGCCCCTTGGGTTTTATTACTTTGGTGAATATATGGATGATCCTACAACAATTGGCAATCCAGTCGCAATGCAGAGATTCTATGCTGAAACTAATATTTTTTTGTTTTGGTCCTATGGCAACTCCGCTAATATTATGGGGCTGACTGTCACTGAGCTTGCAATCAATGCAGTTAAAACCATGGGGGGAGAAGTAGAAGAGGTGGTTCTACAAAGGAGATTTAAATACTTTCCTCATGTTTGCAGCCAAGGTATGAGAATGAAGAGTTTTTTTGTACCCGCCCCTCCCAATTGAGGAAGCATTTCTAAAATTTAAATACGAAATTCAAATGCAGATATGAAGGATGGGTTTTATGACAAACTGGAGTCTGAACTTCAGGGGCGAAGGAACACATACTATGTAGGTGGGCTCATGGCATTTGAGCTTACGGAGAGAAATTCTTCATATGCAATGGCTTTAGTTTGCAAGCATTTTGCAAATAACAATTCCATGCCAATGTTCCCTTATGTTAAGGTAGTGTGACATTCTATCATTCAAATTGATCAATGTAAAAATAAGCAACACTATGATTCACAAATTATTTTTTTTTCCCTTACAGAGTTTATTTCCCTTGAGAGAAAAATCATGGAAAAGGAGCCCCAACGAATTAGAAGAATTTCCAGGAGTGGAGTTTCCTGATTTGTCTTCCCTTGACGACTATTTGAAGCATTGGGGAACTCATGGAGTCACTCAAAACAAAACCCTCTATACTTGGATTAATGAGGAAGGCGCGGCTGTGTGCCAAAGGACTTACCGAGAACTTCATGCCAACGCTTCTTGGATTTCCCAGAAGCTCTTGACAAGTCGAAAACCAATTATCAAGCCTGGTGACAGAGTTCTCCTAGTCCATGTCCCAGGTCTGGACTTCATTGAAGCCTTCTTTGGATGCCTAAGAGCAAAAATCATACCAGTCCCAGTTCTTCCCCCAGACCCTATGCAAAGAGGTGGGCAAGCACTTTTGAAGATTGAAAACATTGCTAAATCATGTGGTGCAGTGGCGATTCTATCAACCGCTGGTTATCACTCAGCAGTTCAGGCAGGTGCTGTGAAGAATTTGATCTCCTTGATAGGAAAGAATGGAAAATGCTCAGCTCGCTGGCCAAATCTTCCATGGTTGCATACAGATTCTTGGGTTAAAACCTCCAAGAACCTGGTTTCAGAATATCTAGCCGATCTATCTGAATCTCAGCCAAGTGATATATGTTTTCTACAATTCACTTCTGGTTCAACTGGGGATGCCAAAGGAGTCATGATAACTCATGGTGGGCTCATTCATAATGTGAAGTTAATGCGACGGAGATATAAGAGCACCTCAAAGACTATACTAGTAAGTTGGCTTCCCCAATACCATGACATGGGATTGATTGGAGGAATATTTACAGCTCTTGTTAGCGGTGGGTCTGCAATTCTATTTTCACCATTAACATTTATCAAGAACCCACTCCTATGGCTTCAAACCATGAGCAAGTATCATGCCACACACAGTGCCGGCCCAAATTTTGCTTTTGAACTAATGATCCGTAGACTAGAGTCAGACAAAGATAAGGCTAGAAAATATGACCTTTCTTCTATGGTTTTTCTCATGATTGCTGCTGAACCAGTTAGGCAAAAAACTCTGAAAAGGTTTGTTGAAATTACTCATCCTTTTGGCCTCTCTGAAGAAATAATGGCTCCGGGGTATGGCTTGGCAGAAAATTGTGTTTTTGTCAGCTGTGCATTTGGAGAAGGGAAGCCTATTTTAGTGGATTGGCAAGGAAGAGTGTGTTGCGGGTATGTGGATCCAAATAATATAGATGTCGACATCAGAATAGTCAATCCTGACACTGGTGAGGAAATCAAAGAAGGTGGGAAGGAAGGAGAGATCTGGATCAGTAGTCCAAGCGCAGGAATTGGATATTGGGGTAGGAAAGAACTGAGCCATAAAACTTTTGAAAATGAGCTTCAAGCTCATCCTGCACGTAAATATACAAGAACTGGAGACTTAGGACGTATAATTGATAGAAAGTTGTTCATCACTGGAAGAATCAAGGATCTTATCATTGTAGCTGGAAGAAACATTTACTCAGCAGATGTAGAGAAAACAGTTGAGAGCTCATCTGACCTTCTACGCCCAGGTTGTTGTGCTGTCATTGGCGTTCCTGAGGAAATCCTATCGGCAAAAGGGATTTCAGTTCCAGACGGCTCTGATGAGGTTGGTTTGGTTGTGGTCGCAGAGGTTAAGGATGGTAAACCTGTTGGTAAGGACGTCATTGAACAGATTCAAACTCGAGTTGCAGAGGAGCATGGGATCAGCGTTGCTTCAGTCAAGCTGATCAAGCCCAGAACAATTAGTAAAACTACCTCTGGAAAGATAAAAAGGTTTGAATGTCTCAATCAGTTTGCTGATGGCACTCTAAACATAGTACCAGAACCATTATTGCTAAAAAAGACGTTGATGCGATCCTTCACTACAGGAACGTGTAGGGAGGGGAAAACACCACGGCCTGGGCTGGTAAGAAGTTCTCCTCTAGAAAGCTCTCCTAAACTGAGTAATAAGGAAATTGTGGAGTTCCTGAGAGGTTTAGTCTCTGAGCAAACTGGTATTGCAATCCAAAACATCTCTTGCACCGAGAACCTGGTGTCGTACGGAATTGATTCAGTTGGTGTGGTCAGAGCTGCTCAAAAACTTTCAGACTTTCTAGGGGTACCAGTTGGGGCTGTAGATATCTTCACTGCAACCTGCATTTCTGACTTGGCAAGCTTTTCAATAAATCTTCTCACAAAATCTCAGCCTCAAGTCATGAGCTCTCCATCTCATCATACTCCAGAAATCGAGATTGAGTCTACTGAGTTTGCGGTGGAAGTATCAAAAACTCGGCAACTGGGTATATGGTTGTTCCAACTTCTAGCTCTTATATACGTTTCTGGTCTGCTGATCTTTCCTGCTTATTTATCCATATCTGCCTTTATAAATTTCATCTCAGCAATCGATATTGCACTTGATGGGATTCTTGGGTTGGATTATTTGATTTCCATGGCTTTGGCTCCTCTAGCTTGGATCTTTTGCATATTTTCAACTTGTATTTGTATTGCCTTATTTGGGAGTCCTTTCTTAAGACCAAACTACGCGTTGACCCCTGAAATCTCTATCTGGTCAGTAGATTTTGTCAAGTGGTGGGCATTATACAAGGCCCAAGAAATCTCTTCCAAAGTTCTAGCCGTTCATCTCAGAGGAACAGTGTTTCTCAAATATTGGTTTGAGATGCTTGGAGCGAGAATTGGATCATCGGTTATGCTTGATACTATTGACATCACAGACCCATCTTT
Organism: Juglans regia; assembly: GCF_001411555.2. Lineage (NCBI taxonomy): Eukaryota > Viridiplantae > Streptophyta > Magnoliopsida > Fagales > Juglandaceae > Juglans > Juglans regia. The sequence continues at coordinate 25,847,523 of NC_049914.1, read as the reverse complement.
GGTTTCTATCGGAGATGGAGTTGTGATTGCAGAAGGTGCCTTGGTTCAAAGTCATGAGGTAAAGAATGGAGTCGTGAGCTTCCTACCAATTAGAATTGGTCGAAGTTCTTCTATTGGTCCTTATGCTGTTATTCAGAAAGGAAGTTTTTTGGGAGAAGAGGCAGAGGTATCACCATTGCAAAAAGTTGAAGGAGGCAAGCCTTTATTTAAATCAGCTACGGTCAACAATGTTCAAAAGGTAAGTGCTATTTTTTATCCCCTTTCCTGGCATTAGCATCAAACATGACAAATATTAATCAACTATTATGGATAACTCAAAAAGGCTGATGGCATATACCATCTATGTTAACCCGTTTTATCCCACAAGAGAAATATAATCATCCACTCCATGCATAACACTTAAACATTGTCTTCATATTTTGGTCTCTTCATTTGAGTATTAGTTAGCTACATGTTTCCTTATTCATAATTCTTTTCTAATTCAATTCTCTTGCCAGTAAAATTCTCCTACATAGCAATAATTGTATAAGGAACGAAGATCTTTATTTCTATATTTAGTTTTTCCTTCAATGATCATACTTCCAGAAAGTAAAGAATCCATAGAAATAACCCACTAAGCAAAATAGAAGATTGTCCAATTCACCATTTTGGTCCATCTTAGGTGAAGAAAATAAAATGCTAAGCAACAGAGGTAGTTCATACGTCATTCTTCTAGTTCTCATTTTACAATGCCCTTAAACAGTTTCACAAGTTCGACCTCTTGATAAATCTTAAGTTTGTGTCTACCTTAAATATATTGCTATCTCAAGACTCGGCATGTTTACAAATGTTTATCTTTTACTATGTCATACCTTTACATTTACAACCTAGATATGGAATCACATTTTCATGCAAATAAAAGATGATCTCAACAAATGTTTTTTCGACATGATTTCAGGGTAGAATGCCACTAGATACCAGTCAGACTCAAATTGAGGTCATTTACCAATTCATTGGTATCTATATAGTGGGTTTACTCAGTTCTCTCTCAGCAGCTATCTTCTACTTCATCTACATTTGGCTATCGCAAAAGCCACATTCTCTTCAACACTTCACATTTTTTTGCATATCTGGAAGCTTCCACTGGATCCCATTCACCATCATTGCATATACCATAGCGTTTTCCCAAGTCCCTTCAAACTCAAGTAACTTTGCTGTCTCATTTACCTCCGCTTACATGGCTCATGGTGTGATACTCAGTTTCTTCACATGTGCTTTAACTCGGTTTCTCAATAGCAAACAAGAAACAAAGCAGTCCCACTTGAAAGCATGGCTTCGTCATCGAATTACCATTGCCTGCCACCTTAGATTTACGAAGCTCCTCTCTGGAACAGAAGCATTCTGCATGTACTTGCGCTTTTTGGGTGCAAAAATAGGCAATCATTGTTCTATTAGGGCCATCAACCCAGTTTCAGACCCGCAACTGATTTCAATAGGCACAGGTGTCCATCTTGGTGACTTCAGTCGGGTCATTGCTGGCTTTTACTCCTCCAGCGGGTTCACTCATGGGAAGATTGAGGTGCAAGATAACTCCGTTATTGGGAGTCAAAGCCTGATCCTCCCAGGTTCAATTGTTCAAAATGATGTTATTCTTGGTGCACTTTCAATTGCTCCAATGAATACACTACTCCAAAAGGGTGGTGTCTACATTGGATCTCAAACTCCAATCATGATTAAGAATAATGTGCATGGTTTAGATGAAAGGATAGAAGAGATGGACATGAAATACAAGAAAATAGTTGGTAACCTGGCTGCTAATTTGGCTGCCACAACTCTGAAGGTTAAAACAAGATACTTCCATCGAATTGGTGTGGGTGGGAAGGGATTCTTGAAATTCTACGACAACATTAAAGGTTTACCAAATCACAAGATCTTCTGCCCCGGAAAAAGCTACCCTGTTATCGTTCGACATAGCAATAGTTTAAGTGCTGATGATGATGCCAGGATTGATGCACGCGGTGCAGCAGTGCGAATACTTCCAGATAAATTAGGCATTGATGCCCCACTCCTTGACCTAACATTAAAAACAGGCAAGGCATTTTATGCTCGCACAATAGCTGATTTTGCAACATGGCTAGTTTGTGGGCTTGCTGCCAGGGAGGAGCATGTTAAGAGAGTCCCGCATGTGCGTGATGCAGTCTGGAATTCCCTCCGCCAAGCTGATTCATTTGCAGAGCTACATTACTACTCAAATATCTGCAGGCTCTTCCGGTTCACAGATGGACAAGAAATGTATGTAAAATTCAAGATTCGGCCTTACGATGTAACTATCGATGAAGACTCTGGTAAGGTGGATCCTATTGGAATTCTCCCTCCTGAAACTGGTGCAATTCCTAGAGATGAAAATGACACTCGTCCTTTACTTTTCCTCGCTGAAGATTTCCAGTGCCGTGTGAGTTCGCCTAATGGGGTCCGTTACATTTTCCAACTACAAGTCCGGCCGGTTCCACAAGATGAAGCCACTCGTGACATTGCACTTGACTGCACCACACCATGGGATGAGGTCGCATTCCCATATATTGATGTTGGGGAGATTCATATTGATCAAAATCTCTCCAGGAAGGAGTCAGAAGAGCTGGAGTTCAACCCATTTATCAGATGCCATGAGGTGGATGTCATCAGGGCCTCATCATGCTCCCAAAGTGCTTCAATTGACCATGGTCGTTCACTGATCTATGAAATTTGTCAGCATTTGCGCAACGGTGAACCTCTTCCAGAGTCTTGGAGGATCTTCCTAGAACAATCTGATGTCAAAGTAGACCTCTCTGGTTGTCCAATGGCAGCAGCAATGGAGAAGAAAGAAACAAAAACAATAACCCTTGCCAGGACTTGGTATCAAACTTTGTGGGCTATTTTTGGTCAACCATTACTACAGATAGGTCTTCCTTATTTCATGATGGGGATGGTAATCGTTGCTCCTCTGAGCTGGGTTATGAACTTGAAGGATGCCAAGAAAGTCCCACTGCATTGGTTGCTTCCTTTCTTTTGGGTATCTTCAGGGCTTTTGGCTGGATTAGCGTGTGTTGTTGCAAAATGGGTTCTCGTGGGAAAGAAGAAAGAAGGTGAAACAATACTGATTTGGAGTAAACGAGTCTTTATGGACACCATATGGCAAGCCTTCAGAACTTTAGTCGGCGATTATTTCATGGAAATGACAAGTGGTTCTATCTTGTTTTCCCTATGGATGAAGTTCATGGGTTCACATATTGATTTAGACCAAGGCACTTATGTTGATAGCATGGGAGCTCTGCTGAATCCAGAAATGGTGGAGATTCAGGGAGGTGGATGCGTGGGAAAAGAAGCTTTATTATTTGGACATATATATGAAGGTGAAGGAGGGAAAGTAAAGTTTGGGAAAATCAAGATTGGAGAAGGTGGATTTGTAGGGAGTAGATCTGTTACCATGCCTGGGGTGATGGTGGAGAATGGGGGCAGCCTTCCCGCTCTCTCCCTTGCCATGAAAGAAGAAATTATTAAGTCAAGGTGAAGGGCCTGTTGCTCGTGAGTATCATCTTGAATGAAACAATAACTAGCAGTCCTTTCGTGCTTATAACATATAGATGTCTGGTTGGTCCTTTCAATAAAATACCAACATTACAGAGATTATTAGACTAGATATGGAAACTCTCTCTCTCTCTCTCTCTCTCTCTAGCTCCTTCTCTGCAGTTGGACTGCGGGACAAAATAACTACATTTGATAAAAAAATGTATAAGAAAAGTATTATTTTTGACATTTTGTATTCACTTTTTTTTCTTTATCAGGAAAGAGACTACTTCTATAGACATGGATTTATTCTCAAAGATCATATAAAACTAGTCCTAAAGCAGTACAATGTGCATGAATAGTTAAATTATACCAAACATTGTTTATAGTATATCTCAGCCTTAGACTCACATTGTCAATTGGATAAAAAATAACTTCAAAATAAATATTGGGGGCGTGTAAGAATTCCAAACTCTCAACTCCATTTCGCTTTCATTCGTTTGGTTCCATTTCCATTCAGCTGCTGCTTGATTTTGCCACTATCAGCTGCCTAAAAGTCTCCAGCAAGTGATTTGGCCACTTGTATGATCAAGGGATTGCTATGGTTAGAAGATTATGACTCTTTGAAATGTCCTCGGGTGAATATTCCTCAAATTGGAACTGGCCTTATATGACACAAGAATAATTAAATATTCCTCCAACTGGAACTGCCCTTATATTTGTCATATAAGGCCAGTTAGACATGAATGCAATGTAGGCATGCATAGCAAGTCTCAACTTTGTCATTTATCTCAAAATAGAGGCAGCCTTCAATTTCCTTTGCCTCATTACCTCTGCAACGCCTTCATTACTATTGTAGTCTCCTGACTGGTGGAAGTGAGGAAGAGTGTGGGGAGGAAGACTAATATTTACAGCTTGGACTCACTGCCAAACATGACTGACCCAGAACTTGGGGTCATTGCCATAATTAAGTCTATAGATTCGAGTCTTCGACCAAGGGTGCATACCCCACTTAGAGAGGGTTTTTTTTTTGGGGGTGGGGATACACCTTAGTTATTTGGTCTAAACAGATAGATGCAACCTCCAGATAGTGGCATAGTCCTTGAAAACCATGGGTCACGTCCCCTACCCTCCAAACAAAAAAAATCAGTTATGCCTTGTCCTTTTTTTTTTTTTTTTTCCCTTTAGTAAAGCAATAAAAACAGATGACAAGCAAGAAAGGGCCAGAACCAATACATAAAAGACAGTTTATGCCTTTCAATGAATAATGAATTAGATCACTCCAAAAAAGCAATCTCACTTTGTACATTAAATAAATTGCCAAATGGAGTCGCTCAAGTAACTGAAGGGTCAAGAATAAATCAAAAGTAATAACAAAGATTCATAGCATGAAAGAAAACGAGGGGCATATCATGACTTCCCCAATTTAGCCAGTCCAACAAATTGAATTATTTACAAGAACCCCACAACTGCCATTCCGATTGAGAAATAAGTGAGGCAAAATATTAAAGCAAAAGATCATGCTTCTAATCATTTCAATTTCAAATGTTGAGTCATGCACATAAGTTCTTACCCTCATCCAATGCACAAATGAAAACACCAAAACTGAAAGCATGTCCAATGAGTCGGCAGGAAGATCTTAAGCTAGGTCAGCAATGGATGCTGCAATTTTTGCAATCCCTGGACAGAAATAACATCAAAACAAGTGTTAACGCAAAATTCTTAAAAAAGAGTAATAAATTCAGAAGCACTTTAGCAATAAAGATCACTTACAATCTAAGCTCTGAAGTATCAGCTGCACTAATTTTTTATGCACCAAAGTATTGGATCAAGTCCTCATCAGGTAAAAAGTCATCAAATTGACTCAAGCTATCAAATCCAAGATGGAAGGGGCTGTTCAATTCTCCAAAATCTAATGGCAGGCTATCGATTCCAGAACCATACTGTGAATCAACAGGTCGATGTTGCTCATTTGTAAATGTGTCTTTTACATAGTAGCGCAGGTCTCCTCCAGGAATCTCATTTGCACTTCTATCCAGCATTGGTATGACTCCAACTTCCTCCGGCCTAATTTGAGGTTCATTCATTACAATCTGAGACTGCTGCCAGTCATTATAAAAGTTGCTAGCATCATCATGATGCATCTCAGTATTTTGCACCACAGGATGAAGCAACGGCCTCCCGTCCACATACATGCTCTGTGTGGAAATTACATTGTCAGAAGGTAGATCAGAGAAACGATTACATTCAGATGCAGGTAGCTGGAGCTGGTCACCAGTATCTTTCTCCAGGGGCCTCAAAGCACTAACTGTACCATTTTCTTCTCTACCTCCATGGATCTGGAATTCAACTAACTGCCCGTTGGCGTCGTTTACATCAGGCACAGTGATTCTTGGCTCAGCATGTAGATGTTCATTGTGAGTCGTTGCAGGCAATTGATCAGAAGGGTTAGATCTGACACGAGCTCTTTTTCTCCTTGGTTGCTTTTCCCCCGGATCTTTATCCTGCACAGGAGGAGTGCTATTCCGTAGATTTTCTGAAGTTTCTACATCTGCCGGTTGATTCCGCCGATCATCTTTAGATGAAACAGAACCTACACCATCGTCAACACCATCTACATCATAGTCACTTTCACTACTAATTGCAGCTTGCTTATTTTCACCACGGCCACGTCGTGGCATATCAGTTACACTAGATGCCCCATTATCACTACTAGGTTGCCGAATTAGAGCTTCCTCTCTGCTTAAAACTCCCAACCAGATTGCACTCTCTTTTGCTGTCATCTTATCCTGTAAGCACTTTGACTGGCGGACATGCCTCCGTATCTTTGAAATATCAGGTGACATATGCTTTATCACAGCTGTTAATACTCCAACTTTCCACATCTTCTTCAAATCATGTGGCTTCTTATAAGGAGGACTTTGACCATGGGACAGCCCTAAACTTGCCCACCAATCTTCATTCCCAGTTGGCCACCAAGGCGGTGGAAGTCCCCTTTCTAGCGGGAACCTCCTTTGAGGGGGGTCACAATGTTGCATCAAAGAAGACAAAAGTGACCCCAGAGTTGCATCTTGCAGATCTTGGAGACTGCTTTGAGAGTTCCCGGTTCGAATATTATCTGCCTCCCCCATGGCAAGACACTCGGCTTCGTACTTGGCTATGGCTGCTGGCCCATTCTTATCAAACTTCACTTTCTCTTTCCACCAAGCTCTGATGTTATCAGAAGCACCACTCACTGGCTTACCCTTCTCAGGAATGATACCATACACAAATCCACGAGCTTTGCACACTTCCATCAGCTTCAGCATGTATTTTAGAATCCCATCTTGTGCTCTAGACATTTTCTTCCTCCGAGCCTGATCAGAGGTCTGCTTGGGCTTCTGCTTGTCTGCAGCTTGTTGCGCTACGAGCTTCTGTCTTTCCTTAATCCTTTTGAGTCTGATACGGTCTTTCCACATTCGTCTCTCCAATTCTTCTGCTTCAATCTCTTCATCACTCACATCTTTCTCCGCAATGTTTTCACACCTAATGTCATCAACTTCTAGATCCGAACTGTCACCCAATGGGTCATCAACCATCATAAGGTGATCCATTGAATCAACTTACAATAACCCCCGCTTGGTCACCAAGAAAAAATTATTGAAAGATAACAAAACCAGATTTTCAATCTTACGACGTCTGTCGTTTTAGTCCTTGGTATATGAAACCCACCCCCTCTTCGTCTAAAACAAACAGGTGCATCAAGCTCGCCGTAAGTAAGAGCCCAAGGTTCAATATTATTGGATATTAAAATCAACCCGCAATTAATACCCAATTTTGACTTCTCTATTCGTACCGTTTCTCTGCAACCAAACAGGCATAAATATTGTTAAAATTCAAACAACACCCAGATATTCTGGAAAATAATACAAAATCAAAAACCCATCTTTCTGATTATCTCAAACAGCCACCAACTTTCGTCCGGGAAAAAAAATAAAATAAAACAGCTACTACCTGTTAAAAAATCCTAAAAGGGCTTCAGAATATAACAAATGAAATCAATACACAAAAACCCAAAATCCTATACTTGGTTGTTGAAAAACCCCTCCACTCAAGTTTTCCAAAACTTGAATCTTTCTAATAGAGAAATACAATAATTCCATGGAACCTCAAATTCTACAAAATTACACCCGCGAAATCCCAAAATAGAACCGTATGATATTCGACCACTAAAATAGTTCAGTGGGAAAAAATATAATAGACATGAAACCCATGCTATTGAATTTCTGGGTGTTGGGGAAAAAAAAAAAAAAGATGAATGTTTCTTACCAAATCTCAGCCCCAATCTCTTCAACTTCAATCATAATCTTTTGGAGGAAAATCCCAGATTTGAATGTGAAATTTGCAAAACCCTTAAAAGTTGGCCTTTGGTCGAGACGACAATATAAAAAGAGAGGAAGATAACGGATGATCCCTAAAAGGATGTGAATTATGGACAGAGAAAATAGCTGAACATTGAATGAGAAAATCACAACTTTAGAGAGAGAGAGAGAGATGGTAGGCGGCCTATGGTGTCACAAAGGGATAAAACCACCTCAGAGGCAGCCATTCTCGAGACGTAATCTCCTGCATCGTCTTTGCGTAAATGCCAAATGGCCTCTGTAGTTCTCTTGATTTCTTAAAAAAAATACAAAAAGCAGGGAGAAAAAATATATATACGGCCTGTTGGATTGAAAAGTTAAGGGCTCGTTTGGTTTGATAATTACTTTATCTAATCCCATTTTATATAATTTTTTTTAATTATTTAAATTTTAAAATAAAATTATATTAAAAAATTATATTTTAATAATATTTTATTTAATTTTTAACTTTTATCTCATTTATTTGTACTTGTATAACTATTAAATGTACAGTCAGAGTGAAAATAGAGCCACTAAATTAAAGTTGTTTTGGTAACTAATTCAATTTTAAAATCCCATCTAATTCTAGAAAATGTTAGCAATTTTCTAGGAAGAGACTGATATATTTCCATACCATTTTCCTTAATTTTCCCAAATGTAATCCAACGACTCTTTCCTTGACTTAGGCCAAGGGGAAGATGCATTATTCACATTGATAGGGTTCAAGTAATCAATTTGTTCCTCTTTCATTGACTGGTGCTAAGGGATGAATTCTCGAATATAATATACGTACATGAGATTCCTATGTTTACTGATGTCTCCACCACCATTGTTGGTATCTCCATAGAAACATTGATATCATGTAAGAATAAACATGGTTGGTATCTCCATATAATATCCTGTAATTAGAACTTGGGATACTTTGACTTTAATTAGTAGTTATTTTTGGGGTTTAACTTTCAATAATTCTCACGTGGAAGAATAATAGACATATAAAATAAACTCTACGTCAATTTTTGCAAAAACAAATATTATATTATCATAAATATTATGAGATTCATTTTATATATCTATATTTCTCTTATTTGAAACTTTTACTTGATTTATGGATAAGAACTTAAAAGAAAACCTTAATTCGACAAAGGCTTATGTATGTGTTGTAGGTACGTAATTGCATGGCATGCCCATGTTTGTACGTACTAGATCATCCAAAGAATAAATCTTCACAACTTTTTCACACTTCATATTCTATATTTTTTTAAATTTTTTTTTATTAAATATTTATTATATGAATAATGAATATAAAATTGAAATAATTTAAAAATAATAAACTCAAAAAAAATTTAAAAATTTAAAAAAAATATAGAATATAAAGTGTGATGAAGATTATGTAGCAAAACTCATCAACCAAAATGCTAAAGAAGGATGCATGAGCCTATATTATATATCATACAACCGCTCACACAGAAGCAGAAGCGTTTCTCATTACCATTTAAAAATGACGGCAGTCACGTTTTTTCAAAAAAGGTCCATATTCGATGAATGAGACCGGCCTTACTCCTGTTCCCATTCTTTGAACAGTCTCTGATAGCGTACGCAACATTATATATTATTATAAAAAATATATATATATATATAATTAACATAGATATATTCATTCATGTTACTTTATTTTCCCTCGAGGCTAAATTACCTGTAATTTAGACATTAATTGTGCAATTTCAAGGTATGGAAAAAAAATTAATATTATTTTCTAAGTTAAGACGAGGCATATTTAGTATTAGCAATTATTCCCCATGTATTAATGATGACTTAATGATGAATTTACTATTTTTTAAATATAAATTAAATGATTAAATTTATTATTATAATAATTTAGGATTGATTTGGATTCATAAATGAGATGAGAAAATTTTAGATAAAAGTTGAAAGTTAAAAAAAATATTGTTAAAATATTATTTTTTAATATTATTATTATTTTAAGATTTGAAAAAGTTGAATTATTTATTATATTTTGTGTATAAATTTTAAAAAATTATAATGATGAGATAAGATAAAATAAAATAAAATATTTTCCAAATCTAAACTGGCCTTAACGTGGTATCACAATTCATGAGGTTTTTTTCTTTTTCTTTTTCTTTTTTCCTATTTTTTCTGAGGTAGAGAGGTTTACTTAACACCTTTTCGACTAGTGGCTGTAAATATAAGTACGAGTTGGCCTAAGAAGAAGAAGAAGATTTCGAAGGTCCGCCATGTTTAATTAAGACACGGACCTTCGATCATGGCGGAAGCAGTTTGTAAATAAGGTTTAGAAATCCAAGTTTTAAATACATTTCTTTTCAATCCGACATATTAGAAACTGTGAAACCTTGAGTACTGTTATAAAAATATTACAGTAATGATATCTCTAATTAATAAGGAATTCCTTTTTTCCTTGAGTGTAAAAACTTTCAACTTCACTCTAAAAACTTCATCACTACGAAATTAGCCTGAGGCCCTCACTTATGTTCCTGTTTTATTTTGTTTGTGTTTTATGTCTGTTTCTCCTTCTACACAAAACCCCTGCTACACAACCCTTGTTTTGACCCCCTTGTTTCGAACCAACCCACAAGGACGAAGCCGCAAGGAAGGCCTAGTGGTGCTCGTGCAATGGATGGCTGAAGGAAGGTGGAGGAAGGATGAGGGACGGTGGAGGGTGCTCATGTTTTCGCAATGGGTGCGATTCGTGGTGCTCGCGATTCGTGGGTGTGATTCACGCCTCTTTAGGGCGCTTGTTGGGGGGGGGGGGGGGGGGGGGGGGATGAGGGATGGCAGTAGTGGTGGCGTAAGGTGCTCGTGCGGGTGGGCGGATGGTCGAGGGACGGTGCTTCTCGCGAGCTCATGGTGAAGGTGAACGGCATGAGGGTGCTCACGTTTCGTGATGGGTGTGATTTTTGGTGGGTGCGATTTGTGGTGGGTGCTCGCGAATGGTGGCAATGGTGGATGGTGGTAGCAGATGGTGGGAGTGGTGGCGCTGGTGCTCAGTCGGTGCGTAAGTGGGGCAAATGCAGTAGGGGCAACAAAAAAGAAATGAAGAATAAGAAAAAAGGAGGGGGCGGCAGGATTAGTTAGAGATGAAACTATAGGACAGTGCTTTTTCTATATCCCAAGTGTTTTTTTATATTTTCTATGTATTTGGAGTTTGGTGTGGTTTGGTTCTCTCTCCTCCTTTTGGAGGATGTGGGTTTTTGTAGTGTTTTCTTAATATTTGTAATTTTGTTTAATAATAAAATAAATAAGTTATTGGACTTATGTCTATAGCATGAGAACCCCTCCTCTTTTAGAAGATGGGATGGATGGATATCCCTTCTCTTGGATGGGGTGATTGGATACATCTCCTCTTTTGGAGGATGAGGTGGTTTAGATACCCCAACTCTTTGGAGGTAGGAGATGATTTTATCTCTATTTACTAGAGAGATGGATACTCTCTTATGAGAATTTTTAGAAGTTAAGACAATGTCCGTCGTAAAGAAATTTATATGCGGGGAGGCATATAACAGATGTGTAGTTTGACTTATATTCAGAATTTTTTCTATATTGACAAGTCACAATTGTAACTTTTTTCATTAACGAAACGAAATCTATTTCTTTTTAAAAATAAATAAGGAATTAATGCTTTAGTCAACTGAAAAATATGCATGATAATGCGTGAGGGCTGTACGTACGTACGTTGTGCTCTGCATGCATCCGCCCATTATAAATTAAGAAGAAGATTGAGATATATTTGGAGGTTTGTTGCCATACCTCAACTATAATTTGATCTAACACTACCAAATGAATCACGAGCAGAAAAATCACAAAAAAAATGAATTAAAAAAAAAGGAATTGGGAATTTACCTCATGAATGGTTTGTCCTATATATAGTTTCTTAGCTCAAAGACCAAGGAAATAGTTGCATGCATGCCCTTGAGACGGTTGTTGGAGCATTCATTGGGCTGTGGATTGCTTTGGAACATGCAATATTGCTGCTTCCGATTGCATTGATCAGGGTGTGGCTAGATCTAGAGAAGCGCTACTGACTAATTCTCGCGTGCTTAATCTTGTGCTAATTAATTTCACGTTCCATATTTTCGGATAGGTAAAATATATTAAATAAAACGGAGTCACGTAAAAATATGTATAGTTTATTTGCATGAGATGATCATATTATATACATCGTGTATTCCAAACAAAACTCTTTTAATGCTATTTTGCAATTTTCTTACACAACTCTAAATACATTAATATTATTAGTATTTAAATTTTGTTTGATTTTGATGAGTTAATTGAATTTTTTTTTTTACCAAAAAAAAAAGCATGATTATCAGCTTGTGCATGTATATATGTACGATACTTAATTAATTTATATATATATCGTCTTGTCAAGTTTATATTTTCTTTTGCATGTGTTTCGTGGACATCCACTCACATGTAGATAATATTTATCCCTTTTTTAACTATCATTATCTAAGGGGTGTCAGTGGTATTGTTACTGTAGTATAAATCCCAGTTTTTTTTTTTTTTTTTCCTAAACATGCAAGCTCGATATAGTATAGAGGGTAGGGATATTCCAACAAACACCATTTCTTTACTAGTGCAACACTGTTAAGAAAAAAGAAATCGACACAGGAACCAAACAAATATTTCCTACGGTTTTTATACAATCTGAGAAGTGGATTGTAGTCTCATGACCGATGGGCGCCATGGTGGTTTTAGCGAGTACTGTACTTTGTCTTAAAGTGGTTGTTGAGGAAGTTCACTATCTCGTCGATCGTCTTCACGATCCGGTAGCAAAATAGGACAACACTTGGAATAAAAGCACAATAGAAGATCCTAACTCCATCGCGTTATATGTCGACTCAAGACTCCACACTCTTCCAAAGGAATACACGTGAGCATGAAGAGCACTAAATTTTACTTCTTTAAAAGGAATATAGAGTGCTATCTTAGTTTAAAGTAAACATTTGCTTCTGGAATGAAACAATACAAAACGAGAAAGATGGAGTTGTTCTTTTCAATATTGAGGTCAAAAAAAAAAGAAAAGAAAAAAAAAGAAATATAGAAGACTGAAATATTTCATAGGAGGGCATATGTGTAACATTTGTAATATAGAACACTTAAAAGCTCTTAGAAATCATTAGCTGTGAGGTGCATATGGTCATGGTAATTTAATACCAGGTTGGGAGATTCAGCAATGAAAAAGGTAGCTGAAAAGCCTTAGCACTAAAGAATTACACCAAAAGTGGGTTTTTGTGAGGTTGGGAATTAGAGAAGGTTAGGTGAAAAGGGTTGCTTTAGGATTAAGAAGACTTGAAGTAGCTAAGTTGGTTCTGAAAAGACTTCAACATGTTAATATAAAAGATGGAATTGCACGGAATCTTGTCTAGCACCTTAGCCTCTGTATAAATAACAAAAATCTAGTCAAAATTTAAATGAGGTACCCCAAAGGCCAGCTTTGTACTTGCCTAAAAATGGACATATGAATGCCTTACACTTGTGAACATGAATGCATGATCGATTCATACTTTCTGGCCAAACCAATGAATCAATGATGCAACTTCCCAAATGGTCCATGCATCTATATATGCAAAAGTGAAACATTGGAATGACTAGTCTTCTGGATTATTGATTGGGATTGTCATTTTGCAGAAATTGATATCAAATGGAATAATTTTAAAAAGATGAATTAACATCATCTTATATGTCATGCAGCACCAGATATACTAACAAATTGTGAATTGAGTTCAATGACAAGGTGGAAATTCCAATACCAGATTCAGCTTACATAACACATTAATATAGTACAAAGTACTAAATTTTGAGAATCTCAAGGTACAAAATGAAAAAACCAAAATACCAGAACAAGATGCTTACAAAGTGAGATTCAAAGAAATCGTATGGAGAAAAGTAATGTCAAAAGAACAATAATTTCCGCTCACAATACGTATACATATTTAGCTACAAAAGAACAAGTGTCAAACTGCATGCAGCATGCATTTCTACTTTATTGGTAATGAAGCAATATTTCACAAATAGAAAATCAATGAAACAATACTCAGGATGACCAAATAATTTTCCATCAAACAAATTCTCAAAACAAGAAGACTGAAACCCACCAAAACAAATCTATAAAAAAATGGCTAAAAAAACAGCCCGGCAATTCTAATTCCGGAACTAATATTACACCGGAGTCAAAACAAAACGCTGGGAATCAAAATAGCTCCCAAAGCCAAATCGAATCGAAACAGACCTTGTCGAAAGCAAAATTTGAACCTAAAAATCGTTGCCAAAATAACATCAACGCATACATGCATATGAGAGTGAGTGAGAGGGACAAAGGAGATTGATACCTGGTTTGGTTTCGCTGAGAGAGAGAAGGAAAGGGAGGAGAATATGATATGGGATTTGAGAGAGAGATTCTGTGAGTAACAGAGTTTGAGAGAGAGAGAGAGAGAGAGAGAATTGGGGGATGTACATTCAAAAGAGGATATCTGGAAGGAATGACGGCGAGAGGTCCCCAAGCTTCAACTTGTGCAAAGAGCGGCGAGCAGCGACTGCAGGGGCCTGTAGGAGCGCTGGGCAGAGCGGCGCCGCGGTGGGGGCGGCAGAGCAGAGGTGCGAACGCGGGGAGGTGATTTTTTCGAAATTTCAAAGGCAAAGGTGAGCGTTTCATTCAGGGGACGGAAAACAAAAAGTGACATTGTGCGGCGTTACTGATGACTGTTGTATAAAAAAAACTCATCTGAAATAGTACGGTTTCAAATTGTAAGTAGTAAATAGTACGGTTTCAAACTCATGTGAAATAGTACGGCGTTAATTAATTTTTATTTTTTAATTACTTGTTTATTTTATTTTTATAATTTTTAATAATCATATTTATTTTTATTTTCACAATTTAATAATCTATAATATAATAATCTCACACATATATATAAATGGTAAAATTTTATATGTAAATAAAAATCTCATATATATAATATAATAATTTCAAAAAATAATTTTAAATTTGCTAGTTTTTTTCATGTTTAAAAAAAAAATTTACTGTAACTTATATTTTGGATGAAAATAATTTAACTAATTCAATGTAAATTAAATATGGATGATATTTGATAAATTTAAAAATAAAAAAATATTAAAATATTTGACTAATTCAATATTAATACTCTTATTAGTTGCGAGAATGTTTAGTTGACACAAATATCAAATTGGAACAATTGCGGCTAATTTATTGCAGCGATTTTTAGCCCGCCACAAATATTTTTGTCAAAATTGGTCAATTCTGACGACGATTTTTCTGCGAGGCCAAAATTGTTGCAATAGGTGATTATTTACGACAGTGTTGATCTCTCTGAAAATAGTTTTGCTGCAATAGCCTATATTTGTTGTAGTGATATATAGTTCAAGTACCACATCAACTCCTAGCAAACGAAAAAACTAATTAATCCCACAAATTAATGCAGAAGATAGGGGTGATCATGATCACTCTGATGGAGAAGATCATCGAGGAGATAACTAGAATGTTGACAAAAAGGGCGACACATGAGATATACATACATGATGCCTGCCAATAAGGCTGTTAATTGGAATGTTGTGTCCGATTATGGAGCTTCTGATCAGTGACTGTGGTGGTTGTATGACACCCATTCTAAAAACCCATATGTCCAATACCTAGGGGCTTAGGTTGAGACTAATATTTGAGAATTCACATCTTTGTTGATAGAAGATGATATATACTATAGTAGTATGCCTTGCTCATGATAAGACTCCTAAGAAATCTTGTAGCTGATACAATTCCTTTTTTTTCTTGTTTTTTTCTTTTTTTTATGCAACTAATTAGTGTGCAATCCGATTTATCTCTCTTCATGATCTCTGGCAAAAGATCGAAGTTGACTTCATGAGTCAACTGCACTACGAGTCCAACTTATACACAAGTTCCTTCCATGGTGGACACTAGGTCGTGAGTTTTAATATCATTTGGGATTGCTCTTAATGTTCTGAACTCAAAATATATGCATATATATATATATATATATATATATATATTTCCCTAGGATTATTATGTGTTCTTAAATACATGTATGGGTGAATATCAAAGAGGTTAGGTATCATGTATGTGTACGTACCAAGAAAGTGCTTAGTAATTTGCATTATCTAAAAGTAGTCTAAGAGACTAGTATAAATAACAAGGTCATGTACTTGTAAAAAGTTAAAATAAAGAATTAAAAAAAAAAATATGTATTCCAGATTATTCAAATAATTCTCTTATTGTTCTTGTTCAAAATATTCACTTTATTTTCAACAAGTGGTACCAGAGCAGGTTGATCTTACCAGGGCGTTAGCACTCAAGCGAGTAGTAGTCGGTAAACACCATGGCGAGTCTTGGAACTTCTCAACCTAGGAATCTTTGGTGGTGAAAACTATGATTATTGGAGTATGAAAATGAAGACTTTTTTTCTATCACAAGACCTTTGGGATATGATAGAAAAATGTGTGTCAGCTTCTGTAGAAGGAAGTTCTAATGCAGTTGTTGAGAAAAGTGAGAAACAAAAGGATGCAAAGGGGTTGTTTGTGCTTCAACAAGTAGTGAGTGATGTCATTTTTCCTAGGTTGATAAGAGCCACATCTTCCAAGCAGACGTGGGAGATTTTGCAGCAGGAATTCCAAGGGAATTCAAAGATCAAGACCATCAAACTTCAAAGCTTGAGAAGAGAAATGGAAAATCTCAAGATGAAGGACTCTGAGAATGCTACGGAGTATAGCACCAGAGTGATTGAGCTTGTGAATCAGATGAGAGCATATGGAGAAGATATTATTGAGCAAAGGATTGTTCAGAAATTCTTGATTAGCCTCACTGAAAAATATGACCACGTAGTGGCAGCCATTGAAGAATCCAAGAATTTGTCTATTTTAACCATGACAGAACTTATGAGATTTTTGCAGGCACATGAGCAAAGATTGAGCAAAAGGAGTGGAGAGTCTCTAGAGAATGCATTCCAATCCAAAGTCAACCTAAAGAATCTAAAATCAGGCGACTACAAAAAGAAGAATAAAGACCAATTCAAGGGTAACTTCTCAAAAGAAAGACAAAGGGAAGGCTAAAAATGATGGATATCCACCTTGCAGTATTTGCAAAAAGAACAATCATTTGGAGAAAAATTATTTTCAGAAGGGGAAGCCCCTATGTACAAACTATAAGAAGTTTGGTCATAAAAAAAAAAAGATTGCCAATATAAGGAAAAAGATCATAGGCTAACTATTTTGAAGAAGATCATGAGCATTTGTTCTTTACTTGCCAAGCTGCAGTAGAAGAAGTCAATTATACATGGTTTGTTGATAGTGGTTATAGTAATTGTATGGCAGTTAAGATGGGGAATGGTTGTAGCACCTTCATTGACCTAGATCTTTCTGTCAAGACTAAGGTTAAGATTGGGAATAGTGATTTGGTGGAGTCCAAAGGCAAAGACACAATGACTGTTCAAACAAAGAAAGGTACTAGATTCATTAAAGATGTTCTTCTAGTTCCTTCTTTAGACCAAAATCTTTTAAGTGTTGGTTAGATGATGCAACATTGGCTTTCTTTGCACTTTGAGAGAAATTTGTGTAAAATCTTTGATGAAAAATATGATGTGGAGATTGCTAAGGTAAACATGGGAGGAAGCAGAAACTTTCCCATTGTTTGGCATTATCCTAAAGCTATGGTAGCTACAGTTGATGATTTAACACTTTGGCATCAAAGATTTAGGAATTACAACTACAATGCCTTGAGGCTTCTTCATCATAAAGGTATGACCAGTGACTTGCCTCTAGTATAAGCTAAGACTGTAGTTTGTGAAGGATGTATGCTAGGCAAACAACATAGACAATCTTTTCCCTTTGGCAGTGCATGGAGAACCACAAAACCTCTTGAGCTTGTGCATATTGATGTGTGTGGTCCTATGAGGACACTTTTTCAAAATGGAAATAAGTATTTCATACTATTTATAGATGATTATACCAGAATGGTATGGGTGTATTTCTTGAAAGAAAAATCTAAAGTTTTTTGTTTCTTCAAGAAGTTCAAGTAGTTTGTAGAAACTCAGAGTGGTCACAAGCTAAAAACTCTTCTAAGTGATAGAGGGACTGAGTATAACTCTCATTACTTTGATAAATTCTGTGAAGAAGAAGGAGTTGAACGTCAGTTGACAGTGGCTTATACTCCACAGCATAATGGAGTTTCTGAGATGAAGAACATAACTGTTATGGAGATGGCAAGATCCATGTTTCATGAGAAAACTTGCCAAAGATGTTTTAGGTAGAAGCAATTAACACTATAGTGTACTTGCTGAACAGGTGTCTTATCAAAGTTGTGCCTAATCAAACTCCAATTGAAGCTTGGAGTGGTAGACAACCTTCAGCAGAATATTTGAAAGTCTTTGGTTATGTGTGCTACATTCATGTACCATTTCAGAAAAGAACCAAGCTGGAGGAGAAAGCAAATAAGGAAATTTTTCTGGGCTATAACACTCTTTCAAATGGGTACAAAATTTATAACCTTGAAACAAACAAGCTCATTACAAGCAAGGATGTTGTCCTTGATGAGCATGCAGTCTGGAATTGGGAGGGAGAGCAGGTAACAAGGCCGAACATCACAATTCCAGAGGAAACTTCTGCTAAAGACCAAAATGTTGCAGAAGAAGCAGGAGAAACTCCACAAGTGACTAAAGAAGAAGAGCTTTCCTCACCAAAAACAACACCTAGGAAGATGAGACCTCTACGCGAGATTTATGAAAGCTGTAATTTCTCTTCTATTGAGCCTAATAATTTTGCAGAGGCTTCTAAGGAAGTTGTGTGGATTAAAGCCATGGAGGAGGAGATAAAGATGATCAAGAAGAATAATATTTGGGAGTTGGTGAATCATCCTATTGACAAAGAAGTAATTGGGGTGAAATGGATTTACAAAACTAAGCTAAATCTAGACAAGTTCATTCAAAAATACAAGACAAGGCTCGTAGCCAAGGGCTATGCTCAGCAGTATGGAGTGGATTACAATGAAATTTTTGCTCCAGTTGTTCAGTTAGACACCACTTGCAGCTCAGAAAAGTTGAAAAATTTACAGCTTGATGTCAAGTCAGCATTCCTCAATGGAGAACTTGAAGAAGAAGTTTATGTTGATCAGCCTGAAGATTTCATGGAGGAAGAAGGGAATGTATTTAGTCTAAGAAAAGCCTTGTATAGACTCAAACAAACTCATAGAGCTTGGTATGGAAAAATTGTTGCCAATTTTGTACAGCAAGGGTTTGTCAAGAGCAAGAAGCCTACACTCTACAAGAAAATCCAAGGAGAAGTTGACATTCTTCTTGTTTCCTTGTATGTGGATGATCTGATTTTTACAAGAAACAACTTAGCCATGATCAGAAGATTCAAGAATGACATAATGAGTTCCTTTGAAAAGAGTGATTTGGGGTTCATACATTACTTTCTTGGAGTTGAGGTTTGTTAAGAAAAAGAAGGCACTTCATTTCACAAAAAAAGTACACAGAAGATATACTGTCAAAGTTCAAGATGCTTGGATGCAAGACAGTTGCAACTTCATTTGTTCCAAATGAGAAGTTAAAGAAGGAAGACCAAGTCCAAAAAGCAGATGCTGGAATTTACAGGAGTTTAGTTGGTAGTTTGCTTTATTTAACTGCCACTAGACTTGACATTATGTTTGCTACTAGTTTGCTGTCTAGATTTATGCAAAGTCCAAGTCAAGTCCACTTTGGAACTGCAAAGAGAGTCCTCAGATACTTGCAGGGAACAACTGACTTTGGCATTTAGTATAAGACTAGTTCTAATACAAAGTTAACTAGCTATACTGATAGTGATTGGGCAGGTTCTTTAGATGATATGAGGAGTATCTTAGGATATTGTTTTAGCCTTGGCTCAAGAATACTTTTTCGGAGTTCAAAGAAGCAAAACAGTGTGACGCAGTCTACTGTTGAAGCTGAGTATGTGGTAGTAGCAGGGGCTCCCAATCAAGCAATTTGGCTGAAAAGAATTTTGGGTTATATGGGAGAAAATAAGCAAGGTTCGGTTGAATTATACTGTGATAACAAGTCAACTATAGCAATCACAAAAAATCTAGCGTACCACAGGCGAACTAAGCATATTGCCATCAAATATCACTATTTGCGTGAAGTAGAAGCAAGTGGTGAAATTCAGCTCAAGTTTTGCAAAACAGAAGAGCAGTTGGCAGATATTTTTACAAAAGTCCTTCCAAGGGACAAATTTCAGTTTCTCAGAGATGCTTGGAGTTACTGGAAAATAGATTAAGGAAGAGTATTAAAGTTAATGTATTTCCCTAGTACCAAGGAGGCTAGGTACCATGTATGTATGTATGTGTTCGTATCAAGAAAATGCTTTTAGTAATTTGCATTATCTAAAAGTAGTCTAAGAGACTAGTATAAATAACAAGGTCATGTACTTGTGAAAAGTTAAAATGAAGAATTAAAAAAAAAAAAAAAAGATACGTACTCCAGATTA
Source organism: Juglans regia (assembly GCF_001411555.2). Classification (NCBI taxonomy): domain Eukaryota; kingdom Viridiplantae; phylum Streptophyta; class Magnoliopsida; order Fagales; family Juglandaceae; genus Juglans; species Juglans regia. The sequence goes on along the minus strand of NC_049914.1, from coordinate 25,827,100 downwards.
TCTAGATACTCTTGTTGTTCTTGTTCAAAATATTCACTTTATTTCCAACAATATATAATTTGAAGCTGTAGAATGAATAGGCATATGTGCTATTATATATGTGATTTGAGAGCAATTTGCCCATGAAAGCAATAATTCAAGGTCTTGCTTATGGATGTGCTTAGAAAGTTTTCATTAGGAATATATTCATAATCGAGAATCCTTCTTATAAGCGAGGATGCCAAGCCAATTTGAATAACCGGTGATCGTTTTGAAATAGTCTATATATGAATAAATTATATATAAATATATATAAATTATAAATAGTATAGTCTGAATTAGAGGGTCAAAAAATGAGTTTGTAGTTTGAAGAAATGAAAAAAAAAAAGTAAAGGACGAAATATCGACTAGTACGGGCCAAAATATAGGTTGGTATGGGTCGAAATATCGGCCGGTACGAGTCAAAATGGTCGAAATTCTAACCGGTACGAAATTATACCTTTTTCTGCACCGGCTACAACACAAAAACGAAATATTTAGGCTGTATAGCCGGTATAGTACAAAATTCAAAACCTTGTGCCAAGCAGATCTAGAAGAGTATCGATCAAAAGAATGGACTATACAGGTTCATCAATATAAGTAATTTTTCTTATGAAAAAATGTAAGTGATGTTAGGTGCCAGTCCTTGAAAATGTTACTGATGATCCCAGGCATATATAGGTTCATTTGTTTGGCAAAGATAATTTAACTAGTAAATAACATGACCTCCCTCTATCAGATCAGTTTCATGTTCACAATGAACATAATCAGTGAGTCAGTGACCAGCCTTGCATATATATATGTATGCATGTTTGCAGTTGCAGCTGAGGCTTCTGGGGTAAAATGGCTGAAAATGCTGTCACCCAATGCAATGAGCGGAAGCGTGGCATCAGATTTCTACAACAGCTAGCATCAGTGCCAAAATGGTCTCCGACTCCAAGGCATTGGGCACGACGCGATCCCTTGGACCCACTACTAATGATTGGACAACAACTGTACTCAAAGGTACTGATCCTTTTCTCGCCGAGGCACAGCCTTAACCTCTCTCTCTCTCTCTCTCTCTCTCTCAAGCGTGGCATGCCAACCTTCTCTCACGCCGCCACTATCTCGCTACAAGGATGTCTGGGCCCGACACATGCCAGACTGTCGAAGGTTTTTTCTTTATCGTCGCCAAGAAAAGACAACCTTACCCTTTTGTCAACTTCTGCTGCTTTGCTCTCTTTCAACTGTGATTGTAACATATTGTATCATATGCTCAGGGGTCAAGAGTGTCTTACCATATATATACACGATCACGCAACCTTTGTCGCAAGTAAATCCAGAATATGGAAATTTCAAAACAGAACTTCGCGGATGTTTTTTTCTGTAGAAGTATTGCTGATATTGATATTTGATCCAACATCTCCAATTATTTTGAATCGCAATCAAGCAGCCTCATTACTTGCGTATCATGCATTTGCTATATACACAAGTGGGTTTTCAAAGGGTCTCAGAATACATATAAACTTTGTCTGTTCTCCCTCTCTGTGGCCAAAAGCTGGCTGATTTGTTTCCTGAGCTCATCAGAAATGGCGTTTAGGAAAGCTCCCACCTTGTTTCCAACCTTCGTGGTCATTTTAATGGTGCTTTTGATGCCATATGTCCTATCTTCTCGTATCCGTGAGTTTAACCCCTTCACTCTATATATTAAGCTTCCTGTCTCTATATTTCTCCCATTCTTGTTATTTTTCTTAATGTATTCTGCATACAATGTTTAGGTCTCCAAGCTGGATTAGTGATGGCAGAAAACACAGCTACAATACAGGTATTTTTTACTTATCAAAACCAAGTCAAAGAAAAAGGGTGGAAAGACACCATTTTTGCTTCTTTCTTTTATTTCCACATTCTTCAAGTGTCTGCCCCTTTCTCCTTTTTCATGCTTTAGTTTGTTTTCAGCACCAAAATATCTTTTTTGACAGAAATTTTCAGTTTTTTTCCTTTCTTTTTCTCTTTTTTCTACTGTTTGTTTGGAAAAGGGATTTCAAACCCAGGCTGAGATAAATAGCAATGGATCATCAGCTTCAGTTCTTACTGTAGAAGACTCAGCAAGGCAAGTTCCAACGGGACCTAATCCTCTTCACCACCACAACAACCCAACAAGACCTTAAGCGATATTCCTGCATCTCCATGGAGCTCTATTCAGCCAAAGGTTTCGATTATTATTGGGGCATATCTAGCCAGTTTTCCCCCCTTTCATTTCTCCTTATTTAGCCGTCGAGTACTTCACTGGTTATTGATGTTCTTATTATATTAATAATTAATAGAGCTTTTCACAGAAGAGGAGTACTGTTCAAGATATATAGTCTTGTTCCTATTTTTTTCCTTTTTGGTAGTAACGAGAAAGAGGAGTCTGTATGGTTATTTCGTCTAATTACGTGCATTTAGTTTGATTTATATATAATAGTTCTTTTCCCAAAATAAATTATCTAAAATCACTTTATTTATTTTTATTTTTTTTGGTGTTGTATTATATAAGATCAACAAGAATATATATATATATATATATAATTAATGTTTAATGAAATTTAACGAGAAAGAGGAGTTTATTGGTCTTGTAAATGAAATTTAATATATGTTTCTTGAGTAAATTGGTTAGAAAGCATATAATTAATCCATTATTCCATTATCATCTAACTTTTCTGAATTGGCAACATTTAATATTAATAATCATTGAGCTCTGAATTTTAATAATTTTTAACAATGATTTATCTAAGAGTACTAGACCCTACCTATATAAAAAAAAAAAGAGTACTAGACCCTATCACATTAATAAAGAATAAAGCGAGATAAATCATGCTAAGATAATGTGACTTGTTGTGTTATATTAAGTTATAAAATATTTCTTTTTGTTAAATAGATCGAAAATATTATATCTAATTTACGAGTCATACTTTAATAATTTTTTTCAATGAACTAATCACTTCTCTTAATTTCCTGAAATGCTCAGGTAATTTTGGCCCAAGATAGTTATTTTTGTTTGGGTTGGCTTGTTTTCCTATTTCAAGATAAGGGGTAAAATGAATAATAAAGAATAAAGGAAAGCCGAAGACCCGCTAAAACTAAGGACTTATTTAGAAAAATATTTCATTCAAAAGTTGATCCAAAGATATTAAAAAAATATATTTATTATGCATCATCTTCTATTTACTCTCACATGCACTCCATATCTATAGATTTTTTTATAAAGTGTAGGAATATTTTTTTATAAGATATGAAAATATTTTTTATATGATATAAGATATGTGATAGTGAATAATAATTGATTAGAATAATTTTTTATTAAAAATATATATTTTTCGGCAAAGTTACTTCCCAAACTTGTCTTAAGAGTTGCCACAATAACAAGACTATCATTGCTCATTGGTTGGTCTATATGGAATCACATGACACTGAGGGCAGGGGCCCATCAGAACATATATAGATCGTTTTATATATATATATATATATATATATATATATATATATATCTGCCTATATCTTAAAAGTGTCTAAAACATCTACAGTAATGAACAGTTTAACTCAATCCGGCGTCGTTCTTAACCCACCCAGCAGTTTAACTCAAATATCTAACGCACCCAGCACGTCTTCTTCTTCTTCACCGCTCAATCGAATGAATCGCATTGTGCGACGGAGAGGGAAATGGACGATCGTGGTGGCTGGGTTTGGTAGAGATTGTCGCCGGTGTGAAGTGGTGGAGGTGCGGTGGCCTGGGTGGCTGCGTATGGCTGCGCTGGTTGAGAGAAATGGGAGAAACCCATTTCAGATGGGTTTCCGCGGGGGATAGATATGGCTGCGCGTGAGGGACATTGATGGTGGCTGGGTTGGTCGCCGGCGTGAGGGGGAGTCGCCTGTGATGGTCGTGACGGTAGGTGGCCGCGTACGGCGGCGCCGGTTGAGAGAAATGGGAGAAACCCATTTCGGATGGGTTTCCGCGGGGGAGAGATAGGGCTGCGCGTGGTGGACATCGATGGTGCCTCGGTCGGTCGTCGGTGTGAGAGGGACTCCCCGGTGGTGGCGGTGAGGCTGGCCGGCGCACGGCGGCGCTGGGCTGGGCTGAAGAAGAACGGCCCGTGCGGATGAATCAGGCCACAGAGAGAGAGATAACGTGAAGAAAAAAAAATTTAATAAAATCATTATAAATTCACTACAAAAAAATAATATATACAAAAAATCATAAACAAATTATCAACAGCTAGAAAAATTATTTATATCACAAAAAATCATATTTATTTACTCTATTATTATTTAATTAGTTGTGATGTGAAGTATAAGACTGTCTAAATATTATATATATTTCTAATAGGAATTTTAAATTATTAACATAACTTGATGAAAGGTAGTAAAATTAAAAGACTCTTCATTTAGTTAATGCCTTGTCACTGTACAATACACTCTTCATTTAATGATATTATTAGAATTGTTTGGTCCAAACTCAAAATACAAATAAATGATGAAATTTTGTTAAATATTTTTAAAAAAGTAAAACTATATAAATAATTAAAATTTTAACATAATTTAAATATGATAATATTCTTAATTAACATAATTTAAAACTGTTACTTCCTTAATTACTAGGTTAAAAAAAAAAAAATTGGCAAACGTCCATTGGACGTTACACTACCGCTAGTGTATATATATATATATATATATATATATATATATATATCTCAAAATCGACAGAGACCATTTAGATAGAAATGAATCAGGAGTGTCAAATTATGTTAACATGTCGTATTCGTATCATGTCAAAATATGTATATTATGCTATATGGATTAATCATAATCCGATCTGTTAAGTTTATCATGTCAAAATCTCAAACCCTAACACGACCCATTAACATAACGGATCGGATCGGATCGGATCATTTTGACCTGTTTATATAAATGAGTTGAACAAATCCAAAATTAATCTGTTTGACCTAATTAATTTTAGCATAATTTAATATAAAATGTTAAGCAAAATATAAAATTACAATCCAAACAATAAAAATGTCGAGATTAAAATCTCCACAATTTTATTTTTAGGTATAAGGGTATAACTGTAATTTTAACTTTCTTAACGGGTTAACCCGTTATCAACCCGTTAAGCCTAAACTTCTTAACGGGTCAACTCATTTTGACCCGAACTAATTAAGGCTAAACTCTAAACTGCATTTATCATATTGTGTTAGTATTTAATTAACGGATCGTATTACATATTGTCATCCCTAGAAATTATTCTTAAAAATAAATACAAAATCATGATTATAAGAATTCTTAAAAAAGACGAATTATGTTTTTTATTCTAATTTTTATTTGGGTTTATCATTTTCAACAATATTTCAGTATCGCACTTGTATATTAATAGCTTGGCTAGCGCTAGAACTAGAAGAGTGATTTCAATGGACAAATACCTATGGGGAGATGTGGCCACATGAAAAAGCAAATTTGGATTTTCATTCCACACACGTCGACAAGTCGGTTTTGTATTTTCTTTTTCTTTTTTATAGTCGGTTTTGTATCTGCATGCACTCAAATTGTCTCTCTTATTAGTCTTATGAAACACGACTCAATTGGACTTTCCTTGTCGAAATAGGATCGATCAAAACAATGTAGCTGCAAATATGCCTATGAGTAAAAAGAGAAATGTTTGATTTGTTAAGATGCTTTATAAAAATAAAATTTATTAATTATTGTGTCTTGTTGTGGTATATTATATTGCAAAACTCTTTATAATGTAAAATAGATCTGATGAATCACGAGAGTGTTGGTCCAGTATTTTTCCTCATTTTACACCTGCGAATCACAAGCTACCATGTAGGAGTTGCAGCAAAATAGAGTTTACACTCGCACGTAGGTGAACATTTTTTTTCACAGCTCTCCCCCCACCCTGTGACTTGCTCTCCCTCACCCCCGTCTCTCTCTCTCTCTCTCTCTCTCTCTCTCTCTCTCTCTCTCTCTCTCTCTCATACGATATGTTGATGGTTTGAATAATGTCAGCGGTGTCAACGGTGTCAGCGGTAACAATACTAAATGCAAATTCGAAGTCATTTCCTAACTTGATCCTGGAATTCAACAGCAGCTATAGGAGAAAAACTAGAAGGATCATGCATTACATTAAGGATAATAAAAACCAAAGAGCTAATGTTGCATAACTAGAAAGATTGATGAATTTCTCCAACTGCATTGCCAAGTTTTTGCTAGATTCATCATTTCTTTGATAAATTGCTGATGTGAAAAATAGTCTTTATATGTAAATTTTTTGATAGATTATTAGCAAATAAATTGATCCCAAACACTTCATACGCATTAAACATATCAAAATTGCAGAATAAGTAATTTAAAGACAAGTGAAAAAGATGTGAGAAACTCAATCGTATCAAATTGCTCAATTTATCCAAGTGAGAAACTGTGCGTCGGGGAGAGGGGAAAGTGCTTTGTGTGTCGGGGGAGATGAGAAAGGGGAAAGAAGAGGGGGAGAGTGCATTGTGCGCTGGGAAATGGGAGATAAATGAGAGGGTTGATTGTATACATTAGGACAGACAATAAATCACACAAGTCTTTTACTTGTTGAAATGTTATTGGCTAGTGTAATGTCAAGTTTTTCACCCAACCGGCCAAGAGCTTTTTCCATGAATCACATCTAGTTACATCAATTTACGAGCTTTATTTTTTCATAATTTATTCATAGGAAAATGCTATTTGTACTTAAAATTTGTACTTATATAATAATACATGTTATTGTGTTAGCTATTGATTATGCAGAACATTATGAAATTTGAAATTCAAAATTTGAATTTATTACTCAGTTCATTTAAGATTGAGAAGGCGAAACTTATGTACAAAGAGATTGAAAAGGCAACCTACACTATGGAAGATAGCACATGTCAGTTGAGACACCAATCAAAATGGTAGCAATATATGTCGACGTTGGCAACGAGAAGGAAACCACCTGGGAATCGTCCGGCCAGTGCTAACTCAACTCTAAATAGAGACGATATTTTGGATGACAACGTCAAGGTCATTTATGAGAGATTTCCAGATAAGACAATTGAGAAACTAAGGGAAGGAAAGAGGAAGTCCAGAGAAGGTTCAAATGCTAAATTTAACTATGCCTTAGCTCGCATGATCGATGACAAAAAGATGTGCATGGTGGAGAGAAGAGAAGCGGTCACCAAGACAAAATAGGATAGAAGTAAACAACTTACACTTGAGAAGAAGTTTGAAGTTAAAATTATGAGATTAGATCTTGCTGGCATTAATGCAATCAACAAGATTATCTATAAGGTTTTCAGAATGAAATTTATGAGACTTCAAAGAATAATTATGCAATTACGTTTACATCTGAGGATCCATCCTTAGCCTTAGGAGATATGTAACTTTTCTTCCAGCCACTGTTTGGTTGTAATTAACATTAGTATATGTTTGATGTACACTTTATTGATTTTAGTGGTTGCCCAACCATATATTGTTGTCCATATGATGAAAATACATGTGACTGGACAGTAACTACGTGACCAGATGCGGTTTTATGAAGATAGGTTTGTGATTGGGCATTGTTTTAATTTTTAGCGATGGACTGATTTTTGGTGATTGTGTTGATTTTGTGATGGGCTAAAATGTTAAGAAAAAAATGTTTAGGATCTATTGCCCATAATGCATAATCTCTATCCATTATAATTTAGAAATAAAAAACAAAAGTATCAATAACTTTTTTGATAAGTAATGTAAAAGACTTTTATAAAACATAATGAGTGTACAGATAAAGATATTTACATACAGGTACCTTTAAATAGATATTTATCATAAGTTCAAGAAGTAGATTATTGGTGCCTAATTCCTAAAAAGCTATGGAAAATCCTCTGAAAAATAGTTTACAGGTACCTTTACACTGTTTATAAAACTTTCTTACAATAAACATGCTTTTCTAATTCCTATCTTTGAACCCTGAAGTGACCCTTTCAAATTTGTCTTTGGAATGGGGAAAATGATTAAATATATAACCTGTAGGAATTTGACACATGCATGAGAGAGATTCCTTGAGTTTGTGGTTTGCAACATCAAAGTAGTTGTTTGTAGGTTAATAATCAAACACTTTATCTGCAAATTACTATCATGCAACTGCAATGTTCTGTTTGGTCTTGAAGAAAATAGAAAAGAAAATACAAAGAGATCAGATAGCAAAATACTCGGTCTCATGCAATATGTTGAACTAACTTGTCAAATTCTTTAGGTCATCAACAAAAATCATCTCTATCACGAGAGTATTAGTATTGAATTATACATCTGCATATTTGTATAACATGATTTTAAATTGAACTGCATTAGAGTATGCATATCAACTAACAAATTTGCATAGCTACGAAGTATGAACAATATTTCTATAAATTTAAAGATGTATTATTCACTCTCTAAATCTTATTTTACTATTTTTTATTGTCTCTTTCTTCTCTCTTTCTCAACATCAATGAAAACAAACCCTCTTTCAAAATATTTCTTTCTCTTTATTCTCTCTTGACACCAACAGAAAGAAAATAATTTTAAAAAATAATAATAATAATAATATTTTATTATTATTTAGTTTAAATATCCATAATTTAATATGAGAATTTTTTTTAATATATAAAATTAATTTTCAAAAAATATAAATTTTAATAATATTTTATTAGACACATTTAAAATCACCTCAATTTATCTATGATATAAACGGTCCTAAGTAAACTCGACACTTACCGTGAAAATCACTTCGGTTGTATAAAAATATAATTAAGAATATATTTTTAATATTATTATTATTATTATATAGTAATAAATACAAACAGATCTTTCTGGAAAAATCCAGAAAAAGTACACGTAAGAGAAATATCTTTCAAAAAAGTTCAAGAAAAAGAAGAAAAGGAGAAAATATCTCGTTAGGAAAAAAATCTCTCTCAGTTGTCTCTTTGGTTTTCTTTATTTCAGTTATCACTCCTGTACATCGACAACTCACACCGACTGTACTAGCCGCGTCTCTGGAGCTCATCCTCCTCCCTCAATGTCGTCGTCTACCGCCTTCACGGAGTCTTTGGACCACTTCGAGACCCCAACGCTGGACTTGGAGGGCCCCACGCTCCTCCAGGCCATCACGGAGCACGGCGGTTACGCATACGTCAGCATGGCAACGCTGGCCGCCGCTGGAGACTCACCAGCGGCGGAGGCGGCGCGTGAGATGGCTTGGGAGCAGCTTCACTCGGGTCCATGGCACTCGGTGTTGCCCGTCTGGCGCGACGCCTACTCCATGGCCTGCCTCCACGTTGCCAGACTCCATTTTTCCAAGGGTGAGCTTAGCGAGTCCCTTAGGGTTTTGGACATGGGATTGATCATGGGCGGGATGCTCCTCAGGAAGGACCTCGACTCGGCGGTCAACAAGGTCTCGGCCAAGGCCAGGGACGCAGCTGCGGTTTCAGAGCAACTCGCAAAGCGAAAACTTGTCCGCCAGGACGAGCTCCGTGACGCAGAGGTGAGGTTCGTCCTTATTTGAATTAGTCTAGTTCTATTTTGAATATTGCATAACCTGCTGAAGTGGTAGATCTTCTAATTTGTAGATTCTTGAGATTTGTGAAGGACAGAAAAGATTAAAAGATTGTAGATTGTTGAAATTTCAGGTTTTTCTAACCGATAGGAAAGTCAATTTCAATATGTATGCAAAGACTGACTTTTCATATTCACTTGACCAAGTAAAGCCTTTTGTCCAATTCTCTAGCTCATCAGTGTATGTTCTGACTAGATTCTGATTATTCTCGGGGGCCATTATTTGCCGAAATGTGTTACCTTAGAGATTTTAAAGAACAAGGAGAGGGGGGCGGGATGGCACTCAGTTTTCATGGTGAGAATGAAGACGATGGACGATGGATGGATTAGTTGGATTAGATTTGGTGAAGAAGTTTCTTAATAGGCATATTAAAACCCATATACTGATTCTGATAGAAATGTTTGTGAATGTAGCATTCCTTCGAATTTCAAAAAAAGAAATTAGTATCCTGTTCGAACACTTGCTGGAAGTTCTTCTATTGGATTTTGATTTCTTGTTTCTTTTTTTTTTTTCCTGAATTGGAGCACTGTTCTGGATTTCATTGATGCACCGAACCTTAAGATTTTGTTGATTCTTCTTCTTTCCTGCTACGCTTACACCCCCTATTTATATTCTCTCTTAAGACAACTCGGATGCTGTTTTGAACCCATACTGAGACTGCATATAATGGTTTCTCGTCTATTGACCTATAATAGAGTAAATTTATGTACAATGGAGAGTTCCCTACGTAAATCTAATGCAGCAATTGAACTAAAGGCTTAGTTATGAATCCAAGAATTTTGGGTTTTAGTTGTAATGTCCAAACTTTAGTTAAAGAAAGTGCGAGAAAATTTAATCCTTTAAATTGGATAAAAGACTGCGATGTGTCCTTTAGGCGCCATGCTAGGAAGGTTCAATGGTCACTTATGATATTAACTTGTTTCGCCTTGAGACCTTTTGGCATGTCAATGGATGATTTGATCAAGTTAGTGATATAATAGTAGCTCTCTATCATGAAGTAGAAGAGATGAAAGTAAATTTGTCCCATCTAAATGGTAATTCAATCAATTAGTATGCAAGTTTTGTCTTCAAGGTTGTTGATTTTGCATCCTTCCCGCCCACGCTTCATGCCGTGAATTGAACATTTCTTAAAATCAGAGGAGGCTTTGATTCCATTTCCATCAATGTGCAAAAAGCTGTAAGCTATATACGTTTCCGATACTTTGTTGAAACTTTTGGGAATACAAAGAAGGCCGTTATTTAATTACTTATCATTTTGATTGGTAAGATGTTAACCTTTGTCCTTCCCCAACCTATCTGGTCAATGTGGTCATAACCTGAGTTAGGGCCGAGGATTACCCTTCAGTAGTTATTTAATACAGTATTGAGATTAAATCTCAGTTGGTTTTTTGAGCCTCATAATGAAACTAGTTTGTTTTGGATAATCCTAAGTTATATGAGATTTAGATTTCTTTTGCTTTTATACCAGTGAGATAATTTGTACTCATGTTTCTTTTTTTGGTAAAATCTAGTTTACTTTTGAGAAGCCTTAAATTCAAGTGTGAATGCTGATTGATATAGCAACTTATAAAGATTGAAATCTAACAATTTTGTATGTAGTTATGATATTGGGCGTAATCTATAACATTTTGAACTTTTCATGTTTACATAAACAGTTGAAAATGTAGGAAAAACCTCTTGCTGAGAGTGGTTTACGTTAAAATACAGGGCAATCTGTATGATTTTTTTTTCACAGGGTAATGAAGAGTTTGTTGAGCCTCAAATAAGGGGTATGATTGCAGTGAATATCCCCTTTTCTTTTCCATTCGTTCTTTTAGCCTTCTTTGTACCTTATGGTTTTATTAGTATGTCACATAGAACAAAAATGAAGGGTGTTTTTTCAGCTCTTTTGAAAATGCATGGCTTTTAAACTTGCAGGTGCTTCAGTCTTTGCCATTTAAGTCTCTGTCTTTGAAACTTGTGGGAAGGAGACCTGCTCTATCTTTGGAGGGATTTCTGCGTGAATATTTCCTATCAGGTTCTCCGGTCATTATTAGTGACAGCATGGCACATTGGCCAGCAAGGACAAAGTGGAATGACATGGATTACCTAAGAAGGGTTGCTGGAGACCGCACAGTTCCAGTTGAGGTGATTAATTTTAAATGTTATCAAGTAGCCACAGTAGCCAAAGATATTGTTACTTCAAGTTGCTTTATTTGCTTCAGTTTTTTTCTTTTAAAATTGAGTGTTATTTTTGAACATGCCTACCTGCCAAACCCGCCTTCCATCTCACTACTACAAAAGAAGAAAGGGAAGAAGAGAAAAAGAAGGGGGGGGGGTTGTTTACCTGTGATAGGACCCACAACATCCAACTAGAAATTGCATGGATAGATCCCAGTTTTGAAGATATCATTGAGAATATTTCTTTCTTGCCATCATCTTAATTACTAGCTATGAGATTGTCCCAGTTACCTGAAGTCAGTTGTGCTTGTATCTAGTGTTAGATGTAGAAAGTAGGTGGTCCTAATTATCCTTACTGTTGAGCATCGCATCATTGATGGAATTTACATGTTTAGTGTTGATTTAGAGCAAAGATGGTACACCAAGATTATATATAAAATAAAACATTTCTTCTGACTTTCCATCAACTGGTAGTTTACCAGTTCACACAAGATATTTAGTTTTGCTTTTCCTAACCCAACAAGCAAACCATGTCAATAACTGACAAATGGTAAAGTTAAAACTTTTTTGCAGGTTGGCAAAAACTATTTGTGCCCAGAGTGGAAGCAAGAGCTTATTACATTTTCCCAATTTCTTGCAAGGATTGAAGCAAATGACTGTTCTTCTGCGGCCCCTACATATCTTGCTCAGCATCCGTTGTTTGATCAGGTATTTATGTCATTCTTTGGGGGTGCTATGACACTATTTCATGTTAGCATCATAGATGATAGTAGAAGTAAATGATGTTTCCTTTCAAATAATAATATGAAATCTTAATGCCAGATAAGCGAGCTACGGAATGACATATGTATTCCTGACTACTGTTTTGCTGGGGGTGGGGAGCTGAGGTCTCTCAATGCCTGGTTTGGTCCAGCAGGGACAGTAACACCATTGCACCATGATCCACATCATAATATACTTGCTCAGGTAGTTTAGATGTATGATGGATTTAGTAATTGTAAACTTGAAGCTTCCTCTGGATTTTCTTGATCAATATTTACCTAGAAGCGCATGCCTGGTATTTATCATTTGAGCAATGGCCTACAAAGAATTACAAGGAAGCTTGTGAATTGACATGAAATGTCATGTCTACTTTGCAATTGAAAAAAAAAAAAAGATTTACGAATTGAGATACTACTATTACCACATCGAACTGCTTTAGTTTGTAAATTAGTCTATAAATTAGTCTATCGTAATTCTCTTTTTTAAGTCTAGCATCTCTCTTATTATTTACCCTTTTGATGACCAAAAACACTAACTTGGACTCCCTCCCACACTTGTGTGCAATTGTTTATGGTCTGTTGTGTCATTAATAAGGATATTGAAAATATACTCACAATAGCACTCTGCCTCTTTATTCTCAGGTTGTTGGCAGAAAGTATATAAGGCTTTATCATGCTTCATTGTCAGAGGAACTTTACCCATACACTGAAACCATGCTTAAAAACTCAAGCCAGGTAGCAGCATTCTCAAGCTCTGGAAAAATTGAATGATCTGCATGAGTTAGCTTTATCTTTAAATGAAAATGCATGGTTAATGGTTGGATTAAAAGCTATCAAGTTCCACATAGTCACGATTCTAATTCTCTCTCTCTCTCTCTCTCTCTCTCTCTCTCACACGAGTGCGTGTGTGGAATAAGTACACTTTAAATGCTAGCAGCCATGTGATACTGCACAATCCTTTGGGGCTAACAAGTAAGACCCCCTGGATTCTTATGCCGGTCTCCTATTTTTAACTTGGTGAGTTCAGCACACATATCTGGTCTCCGCATTATCTCCTTTGGCATGGACATCATATCCTGTCAACCTCCTATGCTGGTACTTGTATCTTCCATCCTGCCTTTCTGGTTGTAGTTACTCTTCCGAGCGACAAGTGCTGCATATTTGTGCATTGTATAGTTACTGAAAGTGCCCTGCTCATCTGATGGATGATAATTTTGAATGTAGGTTGATCTAGACAATATAGACGAGATACGGTTTCCAAAGGTGCATGACTTAGAATTTGAAGACTGCATTTTAGAGGAAGGTGAGATGCTTTATATCCCGCCCAAGTGGTGGCACTACGTGCGATCTTTAACACCGAGTTTATCGGTTAGCTTTTGGTGGAGTGACTGCAAAAATTGAACCATGTCCTGATTAGAGTTTGTTTAAAATAAATATCTCTATTAGGAGGAGGGCTATCAACTTCTTGGATGCTAGATATGAAAGGATCTGGATCCACTGATTACGTTCGACTGTCTGTTATGATTTACATTGCAGATGTAATTTTTTTTTTTTTTTTTTTTGTACTCCGCTAAAGAGTTCATTTTATATTTACTTAAGAGTCTTGGGCAACCTCATTGCCAGTCTTCCTACTTTGAAGTTTGTACTTTTATCGTTAACCATCCTCCCGAGAAACGATAAGCATAATGTAATCATTTTTTAAATAAATAAATAAATACGAAATTTATTTTAAAAAAAATTTAATTTTTAATAGTAGATTTTATTTTTTTTCAAAGGACTGGACAGTATTTGCGAACTCGATTGTACGTAACATTATACGTAATAGTATCATCTCATAAAAAAAAATTAAGAGTTTCTTGATTTGAATTTTTAAAATTTGCATAATTGCCCATCTATTTACATAGAATTATAGAATTATAAATGAATTGTAAAATGGTTGTCGGTTATTATCTTATTTATGTGGTTTATTTAAAAAAAAAATAGGGATCGATGATGTGTTAGCATTTCATTGGGTGGTATAGAGTCCACTCTGGATTATAGATGAATTAAAAAAGGATTAAATACTAAAATAGTTTTGTGTTTTGCTCTTGAGATAGATTACTTCGTAATTTTTAAAAATGAACTTTTTGATCACTTGTTCTCTCAATTTCAGTTGTATTTTTATCATTCCATTAAATATCCGTTAGACTAATTAACAGAGTCCCTACCACGTGACTCCTAAGCCACATCATTGCCAATAAGACTATGCCACATGTCACATTAATTAAAAATAAAAAATTAAAATAATTAAAAGGAAAGGGAAAAACTATAACATTAGAGAAAAAGTCTAAATCTTAAAAAAAAAAAAAAAAAATAGTTTATAGGATAAAGGTCTTACTAATCAGCCACCCTTGACCGTAGGCTCGCATGTCCTAAATATGCTTGCCTCATTACACTCTCAGTGATTCGGCCTTCGTGATAGAGTGATCTCTCTCCTATTTGGTAAAGTCAAATTAAACCTAGATGGGAGCTTCAGAGCGCAACCTAAGCACCTCTTTCTGTGGTAGGATTCTTCACTCATGATTACTCTTTTCTTCAAAGGTTTGCAATGCTCCTAGGCCATGGGATTAACATTTTTGCTAAAGTATATGCTCTCAAACATGGTTTTTGTTTTACCGACTCCTTTTTAGATAGGATTAGGCTTTTTTCTTTTTTTTTTCAACGAAAGGAACCTCAACATTTATTAAAAAAATCTTTACTCAAGCAGAAGAATCACCATAATTACAGCAATAAAATCCAACCCAAAAATTCACAACCAACATCCAAAGACTCCTAACGTCTAACATAAGGTATACTCAATCTATCCGTATGTATAAGTCTCTTAAGTCTACCCGGACCAAAATTTTCACCAACAAAATCGCAAGTCGCACAATTAGCCCCATGTTTTGCTAAAAAAATTCCGCTACCATATTAGCTTTCATAAACACATATTTAAAATGAATGTTCTGAGAAGAAATAATAGTTTGTGCTTCTTCCCAAAAATTTCACAAATACCAATATTTACATATATCTGAGATAAACCAACCACCGCAACATTAGAATCCGACTCAACTAACACATCTCTTAGTCCCAGCTATTGACAAAGATGAAGACCATCAACAAATGCTCTGCATTCAGCAATAGTATTTGTAGCTTGCCCATAGCTATGGGCAAAACCCCCAAGAATCTATCCCTACGCATTCCGAACCCCCTACCAGCCATTCCAAGATTATCAAGTGAACCACCATATACATTAAGTGTAGTTTTGCACTCCTGTTGGTGGAGACCAAGCAATCAACTTCGGCGCCCTTTCTGAAGTCGGCACAATTGAGCAATTTAGCGCTCTCAACACTCAAATCGTGCTCCCCCATTGTTTTGAACGATCTCATGAAATTCGGAATATCCAAAATAAAACTTTTTACCATCCAAATAATACTCTTCCAATCAAATTTAACATGTGCCGCACACCGAGCTCTCCAAAGGGCCCAAGAAATAAGAATAGGAATAATACCACGGAGCCAACGAAATTGCGAGGATAAAGAAGCCCGACACCACCATACATTTAATACATCAATCCACACTCGAGTATGTGGTAATTTGACGCAAAAAAAATCTCAAAACTTCCTCGGCCCCTCACCATCGCAAAACACATGATCCAAGGTCTCAACCTTGTTAGAAACACAACAATGACACTTAGAAACAACTGGGATACCAAACTGTTTAGACAGGATTAAGCTCGTTGATGGTTGTTATTGGCTAAAAAATGACTAAGTACTGCGATTTATTGGATGAGGTGCTAATTCTTTTCTCATATAGGGATTGTAGCATTGGACATGTTTGGCGTGAAGGAAACAAATTGGATGATGGGTAGGCTAATCTTGGTGCATCTAGTTTCCTATTGTTTTTTCTTCTCTAGATCAACTCCCTCGCAATTTAGTTGGTCACTTTGTTTTAGATCAATCTGGGATTCTTTGTTTCGGGCATAATCTCTCTTTCTTGTTTGAAAAATGATATTTGCAGTTCTGAAATATGCAGTCTCTGCTTACTCCTTTTGAAAAAAGTAAATAAATCTAGGATCCATATGAAAACATTATTTTTTTAATAATGTTCCGCACTTTTTTCAAATAGAATACACTGGAACTGCAAACTCCAAAACTGTATATATTAATAGTTATGATATTCCCAATCAAAAGTGAAAGCAATCAATACAATTTGAATAATTTCCTCTCAAAAGAAATAGAGTAGAGGCTTTCATGGCTGGGCCATGGCGACCGACTCATACCATAATCGATTTCTTTCGTTCCCATCTATTTTTTCTTTCAGTATTATATGTCCTTTGCACGTTCGGGAAAGTGGTTTAAAGACACAATGGAATTAAGAGTCGTACTGATATTTTTGCAGTGTTCAGATATGTTTAATTTGTGGACTCAGTGCCAACTTAGAGCACTCGCCACAAAAAAAGTGCTCAGGAAAATGTGTATGCACGTCATCTTACAAAATCAATTTCTTTGATAATTCGTTCATTTATCAGATGGAGCAGAAGCTTGCATTATTTGCTCAATTCGATTTGAATAACCCAGAACAGATTTTACCACTTTTAGTCACAATCATTCAGTCTGGTTTTTTTGTTTTTCGTTCATGAAAACAACCGTTCTGTCTATGTGCTGGAGATGCAGATTCCCTGTCCCATACCCATATGTATTTCTCTCTTACTAGGCAAAACAGCAGAGTAGCATGAATATCTGTCGTGGCAAAGAAAGCAAGAATGCAGCAAAGGGTATGGCAGAAACAACAAAAACGACACGCAAAGTCAGAAACAAAATAGAAAATCGTCATGGTAACATAGGTTTCAATTGCTCACTTTCCCTTCCAGAGCTCTCTCTACCTAATAATCAACCTAAGTAGAAAACCAATGTTGGTTGGTCAACAATTTAGGTAACCATTTGAACATTTATTCACACATCAATTTAATAGTTACAAGCATCTCTAAGTGAGACTAACTTAGAGAGAGAGAGAGAGAGAGGGAGAGAGAGAGAGAGAGAGAAGAAATTAGGAAGATGGGGAGGAAAGCTAAAGATCATAAAACCAGTCCAAACAACTTTAAGCTACAGATTTATACCTACAAAGAACCTTACACCTCAAAACCCTGTCCTGAACATAAAACCCTGGCATTACCATGACCTTCACTCGGCTAGGACCATGTGATCTCTGCCTTTCCATGAACATATCCTCCATGTATTGGGGCTCAAAGCTTCTGTTCTCTTCGACCCTCAAAATCACCAATGGTGGGTTGAACGAAAAGGCAAGCAGGTGAAGCAACCATACACACTTGGCTGCAACAAAGAATGCTTGAAGTAGCTGTTCAGGCCATGGTCTTGTCCAATTCAGCGTGCTAATAATGCAACTCATTTTCTGGTCACAAAATTTACTGAATTCTTCACTGTAATATTTAGTCCCCTTCCTCAATACCTCATTCCAGCTTAAGTTCCTCAGGGCAACAAACGAAGAGAATTGGGCTTGGCGATCTTGTTGGGGATCTAAGAGCTTTGGTGAGCCGTTCTTCTGAAACACGCAGTTCTCAAAGTCCTGGTAGAGTGACTGGTTTATGAAAGCTTCCAAATGGTACAACACTGCCTTTGAGTATTTGGAGTTCAAAGAAAGTTTGTATGGTTGGAGAAGTAAATTTAAGTTGTCCATTAAAGTGTTATCGGTTTCTTCAATCTGGACGACAAGGGTCTTGCAGAATTGCTTTACCGATAATCTTGCTTCTGATACTATCTGCAAGAAACCTTCCACCATTACTTCCTCACTGACGGGTATTGAATTTTCTCCATTTCCATCTAAGGATTTCCCTCTCTTGGGAAAAGCTCCAAAATTTTCAGGAACTTGGGAATCCTTTGCCTGCATAGCTTGTCTCAGAGCTTTCTTCAGCTCTTCACAGTAGGTCTCCAAGTACTCCAGCTTCTGTTTAAGCTCCCCCAATGAGGATTTCATCTCAGCAACTTCCATTAAGGCTGCGTCTCTATTCTCATTTGCTTCTACGAGTTCTTTCTTCAATGTTTCAGTAGACATGATCCCCAACTCTTTATAGATTTGGGAAACTTCCTCAGATTCTGTTCGGTTTGGGGAATACTCGTTCTTATGTTTCTTCTTTAGCCGAGGAAACAGCCATGAAATCACTCCCCGGTTCTTCGGCTGTGATTGAATGGATGAGTGAGAATCCGTCAGTGGAACAACAATATTAGAATTCTTGCCGTTCCTTGTCACATTTTCAGATTCGGTAGTTATAGTTGCAGGCCTGCATCTATTGCAGGATGATACTGATTTGAATTCCGCCAAACTGTTTCTTCTGCTTAGCTTGAAGTATTCATTCACAGGTGATGTTTGAAGCACAGTAATGTGGTTTGCACAAGAACCAGTGGCAGATTTGTTATCCTCAGCTGGACAAATATGAGACTCCACGCTGGCCAAACCAGAAGGCAATCCCTTTCTTGAGGATGAATTCTCCTTATAATCTGATAGAACAGTTTCAATGCCAATATCTCCAAGACCATATTCATCCCAACTTTCTGATAATGTTCCATCTTTTAGTGGAATCTGATGATACCCTGGCAGCGGCTCATCTTCATAGCTCTGTCCATATTTCCAAATTCAAGAAACTCCAACATTAATGAAAGAAGAAAATTTCATGAAGATAGAGAGATTCTTTTACGAGTACGAACAGGTTTAAGCACTAAGTATCTGTAATAAGAAGAGTAAATACAAAATTCAAAGTAAAAACACACACACACACTGCAACAGCCTAGAAAGCAAAGCAAAAGTAGAAAAAGAAGAGTCAACAGAAAATCATGAAAATATATCAACAATACAAGGATTGCAATAATTCTCTGGATTTCGTTTCAAACAGAAAAAAAGGTCAAAAGCGTATTGAGTATTAAGGAAAAGAAAAAACGTAAGAAACAGGTTTATACAATGTTAGGCGAGTATGTGGGTGAGTGGGTGTGTGATTTTGTGAAAACGCGGAGTATAATCTTTCGCGTGATGAGGTTAATATTTTTTACTTGATTTTATAGCAGCTCATTGAAAATGTAGGTAAGGCCCATCAAATAGTTCATTCACTAGTCAATTAACGACATATGCTAAAAAAATTGAGAGATCACTGAAGAATATAGATCATCATTGCAAGCAGCGAATGTAAATTGTTGAAATCTCAAAAATTTGCCTAACTTCATCACCAAGGAATATACCCAGTAAATAATCACATGGAATACAGTGAACAGAGCAAAATGAAAGAGAAGATTAAGAAAATTTATACTCACAGGTGTGAAAACAGGGTAATCTTTAGCAGAAAACTGAGGACCATGGCGTGAAGCAGGGGAAGGAGACGGGAATCTGACATTGGCGGGGCTATTCCCTTGCATTAAAGCGGCGTGGAGAGCTCTCAGCTCTACTGCTTTGGCAATGGCAGCTTGGATTTCTTGCCTGCTAATATCATGGTTGGTATTGTTGCGGTTGTTTTTATGGTTCTCAAAATTTTGTGAGGCAAAAGTAGCAGTAGCCATGAACAGAGCAAAACATATATGAACCCAAAAAGAAAATAACACCTACGCTAGATATAGTTCAGAACATGAGACCACTTGGAACAAAGATGATTAAGATATGTATCCAACGGTTGGATTTCATTTCTAGAGAGGAAGACCATATCCAGACCAGATTCTAGGAGAACCAGAAAATAGGGTGAGAGAATTTGAGAGAGAGAGAGAGAGATGCAAAGAAGGTATCTAACACCAATGAGTTTTTGTCTTTGTTCTCCAAGGATTAATAGATGGGGAGCATGTGAAGCAGAAAGAGACAGAGTGAGAGAGTAGTTGTGACTCCTTGTAGCCAAGGTTTGGTCTGCAATAATATGAAATTTACCAAAATGCCCAAGGTTACCAAAAAAAACTGTGACACCAAGAAGAAATAATGGTACAAATGTCAACACAATTACTTTTTAGTACTATCATAAGTAGTTCCACTACATTCCACTACCCATGCCAATAGGTATCCTCCAAATTATTGCCTATATTCTCTTTTAAGAATGCTTTGTGTTTTCATGTCACAGCCTCACATGCAATCATTTTGGTGGGTTGCCTTGCTATTAGCCTTTTCAAACATGCATCATTTTCGATCCCATTATGTAAAGTCATAGCAAGTAATAATTTATAGGTTTCCCGGGCTTTCAACTTCAATTTGATTATCATACTGTTTTCTTTTTGTACCATGTGAATCCTTTCCTATCAAAACTTCAACAACAAAAAAAAAAACAACAGTTTAAGGTCTTAACAAAAGAAACCAGCAAAATATGCAATCATGCATGGAATTACATTCTTTCTGCAATTAATATATGGCTGAGGATGAGAATTATGATGAATAGTACGGAAAAGAGAAAACAACAATAACACGATTTTACGTGATTCGGCAGTGTGCCTACGCATCGATGTTTTATTCTTCTTCAAACAAGAACTGTTTATATCTTGGGCCCGTATAACTTTTATCTTAGGCAATTAGGACAATTTGGTTGTTTCTTGATATGACATATTGGCAAATCACTATACTTTGAAAGCCCAAAATTTATGGATTTGATTAATCTGATCAACCAGTAACAGTTCAATGTTCTTGTATATGCTCACTGCTGCATCACAAATGAACAAAAATCTTTCCTACTGCAGACTGAGATCAGATTTGTTTTTCTTGATGGAAGTATATAGGTTTAGCAATTGGTCGTGGTGGGTGACCTTTGTCAAGAAGGATGAGATGTTATACTGTCTTGAACTACATCCTAAAGGTTAGTTGAAATTCATATCCAATCGAAGAAGAAAATGTGACTTACAAAATGTCCTGCATTTTTTAATCTTTTCTGTATATTTTCCTTACAAGCAAAGAAAACATGAAACCTATGTATTACTGTTGATGAGGGTTGACCTTGAAGTGCAGAAACAAAACAACTGCACCTCAAGTTGTTTTAATCTTATAAATTAAACAACCAACAGATGATCTGGGTTATGAGAAATTACCATTTTTCTTTGCAGCTCCTACAATAATGCAAGTATTGGGAATTCAAGGTGTGTAGGGCAAATTCGTCAGTTAAAAGATACTGAGCTGTACTAGTGCTGTGCTTGCCGAAAGGGACTGAGGTGGTGGGGGGGGGACAGAAATATCCAAAACCTTCCAAACACTCTTTACAGTGGTTGTCTTTCTCTTCCTTTTTCCTTTGGTAAGTACCTTTCCCTTTTCTTGCAACAGTGAATCTTGTAAAGTCTAGCTTGGTGACACAGTGGTCCAAAGGGGACCAAATTAAAAATGGAATTCACTTTTGCAATAATCCGATTATTGGGTAATCTAATAACTACTTGATACATGTAATCAAACTACTTATAAAGCCATTCCACAATTCCAAATAAGAAAAATGAAAGAACATTTATTTTCCCAGCATCCAAACAGTGAATGTTGTAAGGTATGGTGGTGGTAGAGTCGGCAGGATGGGGACCAACTGGAACTGGGAACCACCACCTGATATGAAATTATAGAAATGCCCACACCATACCATATGCGATATGCGATATGCCAGTTCCAAGGGAAGAGGTCTTGAGGAAGTATTCCAAATTTCCAAGCTGGAAGGATTTTTTTTTTTTTTTAAAAGAATGGTAAGTTTATTTTATAGAAACAGAAAATAATAGTTTATATATGAGAATGGAATTCCACGTTGGATTGTGGGAATCGCTTGGCATGGAGTTCGCTGTTTCCAAGAACTGCTTTGTGTTAGAAAAATGATATCATATTGAAATTAACTTTCTGGACCAACCACCCCCACAGAAAAGTTAGCAGGATTTGTCAACCTGCTCCACATGCGTAAACTGCTCCTTAATATGATCAAAAAGGTTCATTGCATTAGGCCTCAATACATAATTTTCTTATTGTTTGTTGAAACAAGGAATCATTCTCACCTTTTCTAATCTTGTATTGTATTAATAGATAAGCATTTGTCGGAAAAGAACATAATGATTTGTAGCTATATATATATAGACTAATACTTTATACATTCGTGAAGTGTGTAAGAGTCGTGTAATTATTTTAAAAAAAAGTAAAATTTACTATTAAATAATAATTTTTTTACGTGAGTCTCATATTTATTTATTTTTTTTAAAAAAATTACGCAATCCTCGACTGTAAATATAATTTCTTATATATATATATATATGCAACCTTTATTTCTCATTATCAAAAAGAGCATTAATGCAGGTGCGCGAGAGTTTAAGCCCTTTTATTTCTTTAGTATCTTAATTAGATAACTGGCTATAGATCATTAGGATTATCTTTATCCAATTATCAAACTCAAATAGACTCTGCAATCAGGAGGAAAGCAGACACAACATATGGACCCTATAGCATTTAAAGGCACGTGTAGGCGGCATTAAAGTCTTTCGTCCATCCCATTTGCCTTGTAGCATGCAAAGATGTTTGGCTAACCTGGAGGATCATTATAAATTAAATCAAAATGGTGGGAAAGTGATACACACGCTCATGTTCTTGAATAATCAACCCCACGTCCAATCTCCATTAATATTGTTAGAGCTTTCTCTGCATGCTGGTATATAATTATACTGCAACCATCTCATCTGGCCCCAAAATAAGCTGCCTATCATTATTTGTGTCCGTGCTTCCACCCCCATCATGCCAGGATGAGGTACTGTTTATAAGTAATCAATTTGCCTGTTAGATAAACGATCGACCCAAATGCCAATACAAGCGTCGTCTCAAAATAAATATATCATGCAGCACATGGCCGGGATCACTAATACCTTTACCATGTTGTAACCTTTACTCTATTTCTTTCTCCTTCAAGAATGACACTTCAAAAATCTGCAATATTTTTATTACCATGTTCAGTTCTTTACGCAATCCTGGCTTTCCTTCAACGCAAGCCAGCATCATTTGATTTTTGCCTAATAGGCAATAGACATGCTGCATGATAATGCACACGAGGTAAATGACTGATGCCCTTTACAATTTACATGGATCCAAACATGATCTGTGTATATATATTCATGACTAACGTTGTTTTAATATTCTCACTTTGGAAACACCGAAATAGAGAAAATGTGCATCTGCATGATTGTATCTTTGTGTTTGTAAAGATGCAGCGCTAGCTCCTTCCATTTTCACCCATGGCCTCGCCCGCGGCCGGCCGGCCAGAATGAACCACAGGGAAAAAAACAGGCCAGTCGTAAATTAAGGAATATTAGATCAGAACCATATATGCAAGTACATACAACAGTGGTGATTAAGTACATTTGGATGCATCAAGCTTCTCCTTTTCTTTTGCGAAACGACAACAATAACTCTGGCTCGCTCGCTCACTCACTCAAAATCACTTTCTGGTACAAAGGACAAGTATTCTTTACAATGTTTAAAGTAGAACGATAGACATTTCTTTGCTGGCAGCTTCCTCGTATAACGTTTGTAGTTTGTCCTGTTTTGGTTGTTTCATCCGCGGGAAAGAGGATTCCGAATGTTCTGTAAAAAAAAACTCAGAACGCTCTTTTTGGCGCACAGCATTAATATATAACCAGAAAAATGCCTTTTGAACATATTCTTAACACCATTATTACATTAGGTTATTGTGATTCCTACGTCATGATCTTAGGCATTTCTTTTTTAAATGCTGAGTAATGCTACGTACAATCATAAAATATATAAGTGTCGTATAGTCGTTTTGAAAAAGAGTCAGATCTATTATATTAAAAAATTAATTTTTTTTTATGTGGGTTGTACTATTTATTCACTTTTTTCAAAGTAATTGTACGGCGCTTGTATATTTACGATTGCAACTATTATTTTTCTTAAATGTCCTACTAATTAAATTGCTCTCATATACCCTATTTTATTATTGTCTCAATATATATATATATATATATATATATATAGCAAATTAATCTATTTGGTTGAAACCCTAATACGTGATCTACAAATAATCCAATATTTAAGGTTGATCAACGTACGTGAGTACTGGAATGGTCTTCTCAATACATCCTGCTAAAATATTTTTAAGCCTAATTATATAAAAATTAGGCACCATATTCTTGACTCGCAAATTAGGGCAATACTCCTCTTCAGTAGTGTAAGCTCATATATTGCTACTTATCTTTTGCAGTACCTCCACATGCATTATGTTTACATTTCCCTCCCACTAGCCTCCAAAAGTCCTCTGGGATTCCTTTTCTTTCTTTCCTTCTTTTCTTTTAAATGTTAAGTCGTGTCAACTGCTTGAGGCCGGAATTGCATTCATCGTGGGAGGAATAGTTTAATCTTAAAGACTTAGTTAGCATTGGACCACAATAAGGTTATAGGCAATTAATTATTCACCTCCATCACTAACAAAAATGTCTCCAATCGTGTGGCTTCCTTAGGATTTTAATCACACAATCAAGCCAGGCTCGACTAAGCGTGTCTTAAAATTATTAAACTTTTCTTTTGCAATGATGATGATTTCAACATTGATATATATATATATATATATATATATATATGACAAACCAAAAACAAATTACATAAAACAATCAATCAAACTGGCGTGGTTTCATATGATCTGTTAGATCTACTTTACAATAAAAGTAATTTCACAATTTGACGAACCACATCAATTTGTGAAATTGATTTTGTGTAATTCTTTTGTGAGTATAGTATTTCTCTCTATATATAATCTTTTTTTTTTAAGAGAAATGTCATCATTCATTCTTTCATCAAGAAAAACATACATCCAAGATCAGATACATGCGGGGATATCCCTCATATCAACCATTTGGAGCTCAACTAGTATACTACTGGACTAGTCTGGACTTTACTGCTGCTGATACTCTCTACAGACAAACAGAAAGGGAGGACTCAACCTTTTTGGACAAACCTCAATAGACAACATTCTGTCTAAACAGAGACTCAATCTCACCCTTCATAGAAAGGGAAGACTCAACCTCTATGGACAAACTGTCTAAGAGATGAATTCTTTATTTATTTTTACTATACAATAAGGAAAACAAGAACGAAAAATGATGGATTACAGTTTAGACTAACTATGGTAAACTTTGACGGTACGTGAACGCAAGAAGCTTGTCTCTTTTCAGTCACAAAATTCAGATCTGAAAGATCTAGTGGTGGTAATTCTGGTAATCCGGCGCAGATGGTGAGACCCAACACCAATAAGGTTACTATTTTCACATCACCTTGAGCACACATACCACTTCTAACTGGGAAGTTTTTATTATATTTGTTAGAAGATTTTTGCTATTCATAAGTCCCACACTCACCACAATTTTTTTTTAAAAAAAATTGTTTTATTCTTCTTAAAACAATTAAATTCTTCTAGTCATCATCCATATACCACACATTTGACAAGAGAAAAAAATAATTAAAAAAATGTGGTGTTTGAGGATTATTCAAATTTTCTTCTCAAAAAAGAGTAAAATCCATGTGGAATTTTCCAATATAACACATTATTTTATTAATGTTCGTTCCCAAAAAAGAATGGGAGTGTTTATTCTTCCTACGTCGATAAGAGTATCATTCATCAAGAAGAGTTGACGTTATTGGTTATATAATCAGATGGGCCTCAAATTCCAATGAACCCATATATGGGTTGAATGGACCACTTTCCACTTACCAAGTTAATCTTTCCACCAATCACTCATCCTGTTCTCTAAAATGGAGACCAACTTTAGCTTTACCACAAATGAGATAGTTGGAAAGCAATGTAACAATACTAAATACTAGTTTTTTTATTCTAGATTTAAACATCTCATAATTTTGTTTCTTATATTCTCCTTTTCCTTCCAAACTAATATAATAGTTATTTTATAAAAAAAATTAAAAAAATTAAAATAAGACCATTTGACAGCAAACAAATTTTTTAAAATACAATCTTGGAAAAAAAATGAATTTTCAAAAATATCAATATTGAGAACAGATAAGTGTCTAGATAATGTGGAGTTCGATGAGCAACGAGATAAGACACGGGTTCTTCACGATGGCCCCTGGACTTTTGACAAACAGTTGGTACTCACCAAAGAATTTGAGGGCCACCTACAAATACATGAAGTATCCATGAATGAAGCTCACTTTTGGGTTCGAATTCATGATCTCCCACTGTTGGCCTGTAATGAATACTTGGGACGTTTGATTGGGACGACTCTGGGGAAGGTCCTGGACGTGGATGTTGACTTTGATGACTTAGCATGGGCAGAATACATGTGGGTCCGGATAGCTCTGGACATCACGAAGCCTCTGTTGCGACGGAAAAAAGTTACTTTGGATTCTCACAGAGAGTATTGGGTACGTTTTACATATGAAAGGTTGCCAGACTTCTGTTACCAGTGTGGGCATATGGGGCATTCTCACCGGAATGTGAGGAATGGAAGCTTCGATCTGAACAGCCTACGGGAGATAATTTTCCCTACGGGCAATGGATGAGAGCGGTGCCGCCTGCTGGATGGGGGAGCCAAAATCGCAAAACCGGCCATAGGGATAATGGCACGGGAAACACGACTAATTCTACAGTGCGTGACTCGGGATTACAGGAAAAACAAACAAAAAATTCAAATCTACGAGATATAGGGGATAAGGCTGCTGGGTCTGGGCAATTGTTCAATGTTCCAATGTCTGTAAAGGAGTTGTATGAGAAAAGAACTGAGACGTGGAGAAGGAAAGTCCAAGTAATCAGTTACTAACCGAGGAAGTAGGAGTTCGAAAAGAATTGGATAAGGCCATGGTTAACGGTCAGTGTTGGGACACAATGACTAAGGCATCTAACGTACCTCCTCATTGGCCTCTCTTGGGTCAAGGGGTGGGCCATATAATGAGCCCTCATGATGCTACGATTGGGCCTAAGGAAAAAGTCAAACGGAGATCACGCATACCCTCCCCTATGCCAGAAGGTGAACTCCCTGCGAGTTCATCCAAGGTAGTCCGAAAAAGGAAAGCTCCAGCTATTGAACATGATGATGAAAGGGCTACGAAGAGAATTCCTTCATGCTTACCGATGGGTTTGGTGGAGGAAGGTGACCAATTAGGATCAGTGGAGGCTGCAAGGCAGCCCCGCCGAGAACAATGAAACTGCTCAGTTGGAATCCTCGGGGGCTTGGGAACCCATGGGGATTTCAAACTCTTCTTGACCTAATCAGGAAGGAAGCTCCTGAAATTGTCTTCTTGCAGGAGACAAAAGTTACAGCTCGTGTGATGGATCGGTACAAAGTCAGGTTAGGCTATCTTAACTGTTTTACAGTTGATTGTTGTGGTCGAAGTGGGGGTTTAGTGCTCATGTGGAAAGAAGAGGTTAATCTGAAGGTGCTTAATTTTTTGCATAACCACATTCATGCTAAGATCTGTTCTTTCTGATTTCCATTTAATGGATTTGGGTTTCTTTGGTCCTGCTTACACCTGGTGTAATAAACAAGAGGAAGGTGATAGAATTTGTGAAAGGTTAGATCGTTGTGTGGCAACATACAGTTGGGTAGATCTGATTCTAAAGTCCAACACGGATTAGTCTCCTACTCTGATCATATCCCTGTATGTCTCAATACTGAAGGCTTCTCTAGTCCTTGTAGGAAGAAAATGATGTTTCGATTTGAGTCGATGTGGGTGGGTCATCATGACTGTGAGCAGATCATACAAGATACATGGCAGGAGGAATTTAGGGGTAATTTTATGATTGATGTCATGCAGAAAATTTCAAAAAGCAATGGGAAGCTAGATGGTTGGAATAAAAACAAGTTTGGTATGGTCCAACAGCAAATTAAACAATCGCAAATGAGACTGCAGAAGTTACAGTCCATAGACCCTACTATGTCAAGAATTGAGGAACATCAAGTTGCGCGGGAGGAGGTTCAATTGTGGCTAGAGAGATAGGAGCTTATGTGGAAACAGAGATCAAGAGTTCAGTGGCTATGTAGTGGCAACCAGAATACGAAGTATTTCCATTAGAAAGCTTCTCAGAGAAAAAAGAAGAATTTTATTCAGAGGTTGCAAGATGAGCATGGGGTCTAGAAAGAGGGTGTTGATAGGGATAAACTAATTAGAGAGTATTTTACCTCTCTGTTTACTGCTTCAACTGTAAGAGGCTCTATGGACATCCTGGATGGAGTTGAATCAAGAGTAACTGAAGATATGAATACTGAATTGGAGAAGGCCTATAATGCTGAAGAAGTACTTGTTGCTTTGAGACAAATGCATCCTAATAAAGCCCCTGGCCCAGATTGGATGCCACATTTATTTTTTCAGAAATATTGGCACATAATTGGTGAAAAGGTTACCGCTGCTGTACTTGAAGCCCTAAACACAGGTCAAATTCCAAGTGACTTAAATCATACTCTCTTAATGTTAATCCCTAAGACACAGTCCCCTACATTCAGTCCCCTACATTGGTGTCTGAGTTTAAACCTATTAGTTTGTGTAATGTTTTAGTGATGACCTTATAGCTAAGGTCATCACTAATAGGCTGAAAGGTGTACTGCCATCTATTATTTCTGATACACAGTCGACTTTTGTGCCGAGAAGACTGATCACAGACAATGTCTTAGTAGCATATGAACTGGTCCATTTTCTAAAACACAAAAGAAATGGGAGAAAGGGCTATATGTCACTAAAATTAGACATTTCCAAGGCTTATGATCGAGTGGAGTGGGATTTTCTTAAAGGTGTTCTGATAAAGTTGGGGTTTACTAGGGGACTAGTAGATCTTATTATAAAATGTGTTATATCAATTTCATTTTCTGTGTTGGTAAATGGCACCCCAACTGCTCCTATTTTGCCAACTAGAGGAATTAGACAAGGGGACCCTTTGTCCCCTTATCTATTCCTCCTTTGTACTAAAGCACTCATTAGTCTGTTAAAAGCTGCTGACCTGGACAGATCTGTAAAGGGTGTTAAAATCTGTAGGGGGCTCCTATTATTAATCACATGTTGTTTGCTAATGACTCTATTGTGTTTTGCAATGCAGACGTAGACACCTCAAAGAATATCTAGGCACTATTAAAGAGGTATGAGTTGGCATTTGGCCAACTGATCAATAAACAGAAAATTGCTATGATTTTTAGCCGAAATGTACCTGTTAGGCTGAGGAATAATATTATGGATATGTGGGGTGGAAGCTCAGTACAACAATATGAGAAATATTTGGGCTTGCCTCCTATTGTAGGGAGGTCAAAATCTGTTGCTTTTGCAGATATTAAAAGTAGGGTATGGAGGAGACTAAAGAGTTGGAAGGAAAAATTTTTGTCTCAAGGGGGCCGTGAAATTTTATTAAAGGATGTCGCTTGTTCTATTCCGTCTTTTGCAATGAGTTGTTTTAAATTGCCCATTACTTTGTGTAAAGACTTAGAAAAGATGATAGCTCAATTTTGGTGGGGGCAAAGAGATGATGAGAGGAGAATTCATTGGGTAGCATGGGATAAAATGTGTCTTTCCAAGTATAGGGGTGGAATGGGATTTAGAAACCTCAAAATTTTTAATATGGCATTACTAGCCAAACAGGCTTGGAGGGTGCTTAAATATGAGGATTCACTAGTCCATAGATTGCTCAAGGCAAGGTATTTCCCTAATACCTCTTTTTTTGAGTCTCATTTGGGTCATAACTCATCTTATACTTGGAGAGGAATTTGGGAAGCTAGAAGCTTTTTAGCTAAAGGTTGTCAATGGAGGATTGGGAATGGGGCCACTGCTCGAGTATGGCAAGATAATTGGGTGCCTGGTCATCAATCTTTACTGTTGGAGGAACATGGAAGTGTAGAGAAGGA
Organism: Juglans regia; assembly: GCF_001411555.2. Lineage (NCBI taxonomy): Eukaryota > Viridiplantae > Streptophyta > Magnoliopsida > Fagales > Juglandaceae > Juglans > Juglans regia. The sequence continues at coordinate 25,796,732 of NC_049914.1, read as the reverse complement.
TCTCTCAGCAAGGGTAGTTTCCCTAATGGATATTGAAACAGGCTGGTGGAATGTTTCAAGAGTTAGAGCTCTCTTTAATCCAAGAACATCCTTAGATATTATGAAGATCCTTCTCAGCCCAGGTCAACATGAAAATGTGTGGATGTGGAGGTATGAGAAAAATGGGGTTTTTAGTGTGCGAAGTGGGTACAAATTTTTCAACTCTCTACTCAACCAGGACATTGCTGAGAGTTCAAGTGGCAACGAGGAAAAAAAAATGTGGAATGCTATCTGGAAAATGAGAGTTCCCAACAAATTAAAGTGTTTGCTTGGAGAGTTTGTACGAAAAGCCTTCCATCAAAACAAAACCTTTTAAAGAATAAAGTTGTTGAAAGTGCTGCATGCAATTTTTGCAATTATCCAATTGAGGATGCATCTCATGCTATGTTAAATTGCTTTGTCATTAGAGCCACATGGATACAATTGATGCCCATCTTAACAAATTTGAATGATATGTGCTCTGTAACTGAGGTAGTCAAGTTCTTATTACATAAAGGGGAACAAGAGTTACTGGCTAGATTCTTTTTAATTGCATGGGCTTTTTGGTACAGGCGAAACAAGTGGACTATTGAACGCTCTCTATTGGACCCTATAACTACTGCAAACTATGCCATTAGCCTAAAGAAACTTGAATTCCCAATGTTTGCAAAACCAAGCTACGCTATGCATAAGGTGGGCTGTTGGCAGGTTCCTCCACCAAGTTACTTTAAGCTAAATGTAAATACTGCACTATTTTTTGATCTTTGGAAAATTGGGGTGGGGGCTGCACTTAGGGATGAGAATGGAGAAATACTAATGGCTATGAGCAAGGTTGAGCATGAGCTTAGTGAACTTGAGTCGGTTGAATTATTAGCCATGTTCCGGGGTTTGCAGTTCAGTTCGCATGTGAGAATTAAGAAGGTTGTGCTGGAAAGTGATAGTTTATTCATTGTGGAAGCACTGTCTACTAACGAAGATTCGCTATCAGCTCCAAGGTAATTTGTTGAAGGAGGTACATAATCTGCTAAGTCGTTTTGAAGAGTACCAGATACAACATGTGCTTAGAGGTGGAAATTAGGTTGCTCATTTTCTTCCAAATTATCTTTGGTTAGATCGTTCCAGTTTGTAACTTTGTAAGCACATTATTTTGATGTCTTGAATGATGTTTTATTATAAAAAAAGTGTCTAGATAATGCATGTTATTGAAACCAAATTACTGGAAATATAAGCCTTATCTCTAGCTCCTTAAAAGCAACAATTGTTTAGAAGGAAACTAAATTTTACCATCAAGATGTGTAATAAGATAACAATGAAAGAAAACAAGGACTTGCATCTTATACTTTCAAAGATTCCATAAAAAAAAAAAGTGCATTTTAGATGATTTTCATTTTTCACCAAGCGGCAACTCCATGGTCAGTGGAGATTGGGTAAGCAATTGAAACATCCCTTTGTTCATTTCAAAATTGGATAACCACAAGTAGGGGTTCGAGGATAGGAACTAAAAATACGTACGCCTCGAGAGGAAAATCAACTAAACAAAGACACCGAACCTGCAATGCAAACCAAATCGGGATTGGCTATTACACGTTTCCTTGGAATTTTTAAAAGCTTCTTGTTAAAATTTAACACATCCATTTTACAGATCCAGCACTACGAAAAGAGAAGATTAGAAAATTATGGCTTCGACTTTCCTCAATCATCCATCCACTAAATCAAACACCCAGATCTATTGCAACGAAAATAGAATAACATCGATCTAGAAATGAGTGACATAGAATGACATTGATCTAAAATACAAACCTAACTGAAAACCAGCAATACTACTACAGAAATTTTTTTCCGAGATTTGTTCCTTACTTATGCTCTCTCCCCCCTAATCCGACGAGCGAGTTGGATATCCTTGGGCATGATAGTGACCCTTTTGGCGTGAATGGCGCACAGGTTAGTGTCTTCGAAGAGACCCACCAGGTACGCTTCGGCCGCCTCCTGTAGAGCTGAAACGGCGCTGCTCTGGAAGCGAAGGTCGGTCTTGAAGTCCTGCGCAATTTCTCTCACCAGCCTCTGGAATGGAAGCTTCCGGATCAATAACTCCGTGCTCTTCTGATATTTCCTGATCTCTCTCAGGGCAACCGTCCCGGGCCTAAACCTATGTGGCTTCTTGACTCCTCCGGTGGCTGGAGCGGACTTCCGAGCTGCTTTAGTAGCCAGCTGCTTCCTCGGAGCCTTCCCGCCGGTGGACTTACGAGCAGTCTGCTTGGTACGCGCCATTGGGAAATAGATGAAGAGATTGGAAAATAATACGTTTGTTTCTCGAAGAATTATAGGAAAGGAAATGAATCTGAGTGATGGGAAAACGAAGGGAGTTTTGGGGGTATTTATATTAGGGAAAGGGTGGAGGGTGGAGGGTGAGGGAAGCGGGAGCTTTGAAATTTTTTGGGTTTCTTTGAAATCTTTGAGAGAGGGATAATGGACCGTTGATAATTTGGATGATCGACGGCTTAGGATCTTTTCGAAGTAGTGTCACACGGATCGTGATCCGTGGCAAATATAAACGAGCTGCCAGACGCAACTGGTTTTGCCGTAACTAAAAACTACAAAGCAGGGTTGGGTAATGGGCTCCACGGCCTATTAGCATTAAACACCCATCTGTAATTATTTTTTCTTTTTATCAAATATTTTGCTGAGTCATTAAAAAATTTGTAAGAAAAAAAAAAACCATAACCTCATTTAAAAAATATTATACTAAGATATTTTCTATCTATAATCCTTTTATCAAATATTTTACAGAGTCATTCCTAATATTTTGTAATGATTTTTACTACTCATTATTACTACAGCAAACACTCGTTAAAAAAAATTAATTAAAATAAATATGATGTAAGGATGATGAATAATTTTTTTTAATATTTGCAATTGTTCACGTGAAATTTGCTATACATAAATTAATTTGTTAAATACACCCATTACCGTCAAATCTATTTTAATTTTAAAAAAAATTAAAAATACCAATCATTAGGTAGGGAAGTAGAAGCGGTTTTTTTTTTTTTTTTTCCCTTTCTGGTTTCCTACTTCCTTCATTTATCAAAGACAAGTTATTATATCCTACTTTTTATCAAGAAAAAGTAGCAACCCATTAGAAATCCTCTTTAAAAATATTAAACACAACCTGATTTAAGAAATAGATTCCTAAAATCTAATAAGTAAAAATAAATAAATAACTAAATCCAATTACGTAATTCATCTACCATTTTTCATTAAATAAATCATTTGTCCAACATGATGAAATATTGAGCAATCCACATTGACAATCGTATCATGTTTAAATTCATGGCTTGCATAAAATACATCAGTTGCCCAAAATGAGGATAATTTCAATGCCAACAATAAAATATCAATATTAAATATACACGTAATTTTTAAATAACACCATCAATGGTCACCCCTTGCTTCCCACATAGAAATGACAATCTCATCTCTAATCGCAACCATATTGTTTTGGGCTTCAGTCGACAAGTCTACGTTACCATATGAGGATGCCCCGTCACCAACTGCAAGCTCAATAATTAGTAGATGCATCGTACTCTACATCTGAAATATCCAGTCATCGAGAGTGACCGTTCTAATAAAGTTGTGTAGCGCACAACACGTTATAATAATAAGTCATTGCCGCCCAACCAAATATGGAGGCATGTTGGAGAGGACGGTGAATAGTTCTTTTATAACACCAAATGTTCGCTCTACAATATTACGAAATGTTGAGTGACGGTAATTGAACTAATCTTTATACCCATGAAAGCCCATCTGGTTGTGATGATCACTCCGGTGATAACGTTCTCTTGGATAGGGGCAGCAATCTCATAGTGCATGGATAAACTGAATCCACAAGATAATACTGACCTGAGAGTCCATTTATTTTCAAAGCACAAACTTTAATTAATATAATGGCAAAAGCAATGAAAGTTCCAACTTAAAAATATTTGATAAAGTTAATCAAATAAAAAAAATTACCCTCTAATGGCCATGAAAAACGGGCCTATGAATCACTGGTAGCATGATGGAACACACGTGCATCATGCGCCGATCCCTCTCATCCAGTGTAAACAAATATAAATTTCATATTGAAGTCAACTATTGCCAACACATTTTGGGCAACTCAGCCCAACCTATTTCAATATACCTCGCGCAACTCAGTTGGGACCACGGCTGGTATCATCGTACCGTCCATCGCACCAATGCATTCCTATCAAGTCATAAATAAATCCGTCAATAAACATAACCAACTAATGCATGATGTGATTGTTACATTGTATGTTGTAAAAAAAAGTTTGAATTTTATTTGTTAACTTAAACCAATGATAATTACGATGGTTGATTGAAATATAAGGGTGCACGTTGTCCCTAGGAGTTGGCACAATCAAATGTCTCACAACCTCACATAATGCATTAATCATCTTTCTCACGTTTTTATTGATTGTTTGTGTCGAATGTTGAAACATGTCCCCAACAATTCACTGGCCTTCTGCGTGGCCCACAAGAAGGCAAAACATACTCACAGCCTCCTCCACCGTCACTTCTCTTCTACAATCAAGTACCAAGTGATTGTTACGTAACAATGCGCATAAACAGCAGAATGTAGGTACCTCCATACGAAATATAATCTTGCAGTTATCTAGATGGCCATTTAAAATTCCTAAAATATATTGATACCCTCGGAGGCCTATATTATGTTGTGGCCTTGGGTGATTCCTTCTCTATCCATTGAACAGTATCCTAATAGCGTTCATGATATCCATGGGCTCTATCGGATCACCACTATCACTCTCGTCAGTCCAAGAATTGTTGTCATCCATTCTCTAATATAAGATGTGGAACTGGGCTAAAAACTCAAAACAAGTTGGGGAATAGACCAACATGAGGGACCTATAGCATTGGCAAGTAGTTTTCATGAGTGTACGTTTCCATTCTAGAAAAGAAAAAGCAATCTCATATATGCAGAGAATCATGCAAAGCTTTTAGATTCTTGACCATATCTAGTATCTTTCATTTCCAAGCAAATGGAACTTACACTTATTTTAGCAAAAATTATTTGATATATCACTTAAAATATACTTATAAATTCTTATGAATATTATATATATATATATATATATTATATATATCAGTGCAACAAGGTAATGTGAGAATATTGGTTGGTCTCATTCATTCAGATTAACATCATGGTCAGTTTTCTTCTCATGAGCAATTGTCAACTACTCATCAACACCAAAATAATCATTAATCACTTTAATTTTATATATATCAAATTAAACTGGCAAGGAAATCTACTAGACTATCTCACAGCTTGTATGCACATGTCATGAAGACATGGCATACTGCTCAAGCACCAAAACAAAGTAATGGTAAAATTTATGGAGTAGGCATGCATGCATTACAAATGATTCATCCACAAATAATGTTTTAGATTTTGAAAATTATGGGGGTTTGGTATGTTAACTTTAGGCATATTAGATCATCTATTTCAATACCATGGTTTCCATAGTGACAAAAATAGGTGTAGTTTCAATCCAGAGCTGTGAAAATATTGATGATTGTGAGTAAGCCATACCAAGAAAACGTGAAAAGTAATGTCTATCTCAACTAATAAGTAGCAAATGCCATACGAGTGAATCAGGTGGTCTCCATTTTGGATTATTTTGTCAATACCGAGGCATAGATTTTTTTCTTGCGGTGTTGTGATGTTTCAATGAAGGGAGGCAAGTAGAGAGGTAAGAAGTATGAGAGAAACCAACAGAAAATACAAAAGTCAATTCTGAAGAAAACAAACAGAATCAAGTCAAAACGAGGCCTAAGGTTGAACTCTTTTTAAGCTTGCAGGATTTTCTTTGTTGAACTATATTTTTTACCTTATTTAAAAAATAGTATCATTGCATAACTCTCGTTGGCATCATATGCAACTATGGCTAGTTAGTGTGCCCTCATTTTGTTATTGTTTAACAGATATGGATGAATGAGAAACATTGTAACTTTATAACCTCTGTCCATAAAGTTTAGGGCTTAATTATAAAATCTTAAAATATGGGGTTTGATTTGAAACAACTCTCAAACTATTGGGGGATAATTTGCCCAAACAATATTCTTGTTGGTTGAAAAACCAAGAAATGAAACTGCAAGAATTATCAATTCTGAAAACAACGATTCACGAGTTTGAAATTCTTAAACAAGAAACAGGGGCAGAAAATATGGAAAATATTTCATCACAATAAGCAATTTATTCCTCAACAACTCACTCAACAACTTCCTACAGCTAATGAGATACCAGCACAAGCATTTTTGTCAATAATTGTCAACACAATCAAAAGAACAATACCCCCATATAAGCTTAACACAGAAGATCAAGACATTGCACTTTCAATTTCAGCATTCAAAATCAAACTATGGACAAGTAGTAGCATCAGCATCACAAAATAATCAGCAGCTTCAACAACCAGTTTGAAAACACACTAAACTAGAACAGAAGGTAACATTTAATTAAGGGGTAGATCCTACCACAAAATGAACCAGAATTATTTTAAATTAAACACGATACTAATGTTAAAATATTTAACATCAGAACTGTTTGCTTTATCCTTCCATCCATTCTTTCAAGTGAATATCAAAGAGTTGATACAATAAACAACAGAAACAGAACATTTTGGAGAAGAAGAATAACCTAATTGCTGCAACCTCTACCTTTGCTGGAATTTTATGCCTTTGAGAAATGTTGATCACATTCAAAACCTACAGCTGCCCGTTGGGCAGAGCACCAGAAAAGTAAGACACCAAAATGTATGTATAACACAAGACAAATTGTCATTAGCAGTTTCAGAAATCAATTCAAGAGGCATGAAATAGGTGATATAAACAAACTCTAATAACATTAACAAATACATTCACAATTTTGTCTACCCAACACATAACACAATACTATTAATATAAAAAGATGGTTTCCGCAACATCACAAATGGATTGAAATAATAAAAATCAATTATCTTCCAAAGATGTCCATGAAACCAACAAATGTTAACAACAACAAATGATACATAAAAAATCAAATTACATAACGTCAATGAAAAATTACAACTTAGCAAAGCAACTAATCAAGATTTAATACACAAGTTAGTTACTAATCAACTATGCATAGCCCATGCTCGCCTATGGACATCATCCATTACCAAAAATCCTCGTTGTGCCAGGGGATTCATTAACCGATCAAACGCATGGGAGAAAATATCGTCAGGCAGTGGGGGCTGAAGTGCCTATAACAAGGCCACACAGTGTGAAAAAGAATCGAAACCGTCATCACTATCCATGCAGTGTGAAAAAATCCTCGTTTTCCCCTGACGCTTCCCCTCTACTCTCGTAACACTTTCGACGTGCCTCATAGGAATGCGTGATCGCTGCAACCAAGGTCGATATCTCCTAGTCGTGCTGGTTGTTTTGCCCTCCCTTCTGAAGCCGTTGGGACAAACGAGTCGATGGTGTCCCCATGTCCAAGGAAAACTGCGACGGGCCATCAAAGAAAAAATCTCAACCGCCTTGGGTGCCAAGTGCGGGGCCCCGACGCCGCATCTCAGCGTCAAGACGCTCCTCCTTGTCTGAAGATGGTGGTGGTTGGGTGGACACATGGTGGAGTGTGCCCGTGGCAACATCAGCGCCAAAAATGGTACAGAGGTCTGCATATCATGGACAACCTGAGGTACGAAACTTTTTTACTTATGGCTTGGCCTGGACAACAATACATTAGGGAGGGATTAAGGTGGGAAAAAGTGATAATCAATAAAGGGATTATTGTATAATATGAAAATATGGCATGGTTAGAGATTCGTTACCCTAATGGCATTTGCCCAGTGTTCGTCGCTCCTTGGAACCGTTTTGGTATCGGGGTCACATCCAATACCAGTTTAGTGCATGAGGTCCGTGAAAAGTCGTTGCAGTATCTTAAGCCGATGTATTTTTCTCTTGATTTGGCTCGCATCTTACTTCTTTACTCCCACAGCTGTAAGATGTGCAGCATAAGAAGCATAGTCCCTAGAAGTGATCTTCACAGCCCTCAATGCATCATTAAGGGCGTAAGCTAACATCATGTCAATGAAGACGTCCTCCATTCCATCCGCCCATATTTCCCGATCTACGTGTGAAATGTTAGAATCGGGGTCTATGTGAAAATGCTAATAATATGATATGAAATCCAAAAATGTTTATATCATACGTGGCTAAATAAATGATAAATAAAATCCAACCTATTTTTTTAAAAAGTGGGTCATACCTGCCAAGGGTGAGATAATCTAGAGGAGCATAGGTAGTAACGCTTACAAATGGAAAATGTTGTTAAAAACAGTTTGTTGGCAACATGGAATCCAAATAAATGTGCGTAGTCATGAAGCTCATGTGATCTCATACTAGCGTGAAATTAATTACCCATATAATCAATGAAGATGTTGTATACAATATTTTTCTGGGCAGAGGCTTACTAATTATTAGCAAGCATGAATGGCACAAGGTGCATATATGCAGGACATACAATTGTTTTGTAGAACCGCATGTGGGCGGCTGAAATTGCAAGGAAGTGAAGGACTGAATCTGAAAATTAACCAACTAATCGTTGTCCACTACTTCATAATTCATACTAATTTTTGTGACAACTAATAACTTGGGCCATCACCACTAACATCTAATATATTTCTCTCTACCCACAGCCACCACAGATCATAAATATTTGAAAAAAAAACAACCAACCATTTCGCTTGGTGAGATATATATATATATATATATATATATATATAAGCTTATGCTTCATAATTTGTATACATATTTATTTGTCTCTGGAAAGAAATGCATGCAACCAAACTAATTTCTTTCTCTCAAGACATTACAAGTTATGATCAAGACAAATATATATATGCACTCGGGATGAAGCAGTGAAAACAACAAATTTGTATACATTGATATTATACCTTTCTAATAATAGCCATTTGGACAACCTTTAAACCAATAATCCAATCTAATCTAATCATCATTAAGCAGCAATAGAAACAGTTCAGATAAAATCTTCCCATAGTTCTGCAAGTTTAAAAGTTCATGATCTATAAATCTGAGGCAAGAAATGGAATTGATATATATATAATATAATTTCCAATGGAGTAGGCATGATAATATGTCATGGGAATTTATTTGGGAATTTGGAGTGATTTTTTGTAAAAGATTACTTGTTTGGTGTATAGATTTTGAAACTCTATTTTTTGTCCAGCACCATATTGGCAGATGGTGATCTTCCTTAACTTTTCTATCTATTTTGTTATTTGGTGGTCATCCAAGTATTTTATGGAAATATGTGAAAACCCAATTGGTAATAGGATTTTTATCTGCCAAGAACTTTCACTTTGCTATATATTTTGCTATTTGGTGGTCATCCAAGCATTTTAATGCAAATATTAAACACAAACCGATTGGTAATAGGGTTTTTATCTGCCCATCAGGATTTGCTCAGTTTCATGTTCTACCATTTTAACTTTAAATATACAAGACAGTCCATTCAAACCCAAAACAGTCAACAACTACTAATCGATCCAAAGCCACAAACAAATCAGTCACAATGCATTAATCACCAATAATAAACAAGATATTTGCACATATTATTGATATAAAAAACACAAATATTATAGGATACCATGGACTACCTGGTATGACCTCATTGTTGGACCCGTGGTGCCCTTCAAATCGGTGAGGGAGCGTTTATGGCAATGGTTTTTGAGATATAAACGACGGTTGCAAGACCTAACCGTGGTGGATGAGCGGGGGGTTTTCGCAGCTTTCGACATCTCCTATATGTAGGGTGGTTGGAGCAATGAAAGGGGAGAAGAGGACTTGGCAGCAATCAGTTGAGTGATGGGTAGAGGAACATGGGAGATTCGCACGGCAAGAACCACAGAGGTTCCACACAGAGTTCGATTTTTCTTGGAGATGAGATTTTTCTCGGGATGTCATTTGGAAGGCAATCTCAATGGCGAGGATTATAAATTGCAGCCGAGAGATGCATACGAAAGGATTTTGAACGAGAGAGATGGGATGGCCTAGTGAAAGAAGATTCGCACAGATTGAAGTTCGAAATGGGGCTTATGGGAGAGAGGAGACAGACTATGCCAAATTCGCACGGTGCATTGATGGAAAGCAGTCAACAGTGTTGAGTAAAGGGAGAGAACAACTGAGATGAAAACCTCGGGATAAAATTGTGTTTGTTTTCAGGAAACTATCTAACCGTACGAAAACTGTTTTTAAGGTTTTAAAAGTTTTGGATTTATCTCTGAAAACAAACGAGCGCTAAAGGAAATAATTCAAAATAGTTCATCCAACATATTATATATTTTATTACTAATATCTAGTTTACTACAGTACTACCTCTATATTTATGGGACACTGTACACACTTACATAAATATTTAATTTATTTCTCTTTCTACTTTCTACTTTATTTGAAATAAATAAAATATATTAAAATGTATAATATTTAAATTATATAAAAAAAATATAGAAGCCGATATATAGTATATTGTAAAAATAAGTAAGTAAAATAGAAAAAATGAATTTTGGTAATATATTTTAAAGGATAGGATGAATAAACTATTAAGAATGCTCTAAGACTTAATTTTCTTTCCCTTTTACTTTTTATTAATACAAGAACACTAGCATTTACCTATCTAAATGCTAGGCAAATGCAAAATATGCACCTTTTTTCCTTAAAATTGTTGGCAATTGGACTAGTTAAATTGAAGAACTTGAAGCTTTGAGCTACAGTAAATGGAAAGAGAGAGTCATCTTTGGCGTGTCACTGTTCACAGGGCAAATGATTATTTTATGAAAAACAATTCGTCTGTCTGTTTTCATTCCCTCGCATTCTACTCGACCAAACCTTCATCTCCCTTTATCCCTTCGCTGAATCCCCTTTTCATTTTTTTTTTCTCTATTTTTCTCTTCCCTCTACACCAAACCGACACTCCCTCTCTCTCATTCTTTGTTTTTCCTTTTTGTTTTTTGTTTTTTTTTTTTTTAGTTTCCTTGCTCTTCAGGACAAGACCCATTTGGCAAGGACAATCAAAGGTGGGCGAGAATCGACATCAAGATCCATTCGGCAGGACCCATTCATGGTATAATCTGTGCTTGCTATGTAAAATTTCATGGGGCAGATTTTTGGTCTTGTTTTTGTGATGTAAACCTTCTGTATAGGCTGATCTATGCTTGTGATGTAAACCTTCTGTGTACGTGGTCTGATATGTTTTTGGTATGTAAATCTTCTGTGTAGGCTTGGTTTTGTTCATACACAAAGTTCTTTATCTCTTGCAATTTGTGGGTTGTTTGTTTACGTTAGGGCGTTTCCAGACCAAAAGTAAAAAAACAACAAGAACAAAAAGAAATAAAAAATTAAGAACTACGGATTGTAGATGAAGTTAGTGGATTAAATTGCCAAATTTGCCAAGAGAACTTTTTTTTTTTTTTTTTTTTTCTGGGTATGGAGATTGCATCAGGGACAAAAGAACTTTTGCTTTATTTTTATCACTAAAATTTTCGGTTACCTAAACAAAACACTAGAAAGACACCACTTATTTTTGTCTCTTAAAAACAAAATAGGATGGCAAAGAACTCTTAGATAAAACCCAATATAGGACTACTTAATTTTTACAAAGCACATATATTATTGAAGTTTTTTGTGCACGTTTTTGTTACTGATGGTAAGCCTATAATTTGTGCAGTTATTTGTTATTGATGTTGTGCAGTTTTTTTGTTAGTGTTACTGATTTATGTTTTTCTCAAACTATGCCATACAATATTGCTATTGGTTTTGTTGGTTTAGTGCTTTGGTATGGCAATTGGTCTGTGTTGGAAAGTGTTACTGATTTTATGTTATTAATTTACTGTTTTTATTTCCAAAAGCATGAGAGAATTAATACAATATGGTCTATTTTTAAGAACCAATTTTCTTTGCTCTATGCTCAATATGGGTAGTTTTGAACATGATGGACACACCATTCAATGATGATCCCTTCTTTACCACTCTTTTACAAAGTGGTGGACAAGGTTCAAATAACACCCCAACGTTGGTGCAAAATTCTAATGTTATGGTCCAAGCAATCCCCCTTGACAGTGAAAAGAGGTCACCCACTAAAAAAGTTCAAAGATGCGCGTCTTTCAATGTAGAGGAGGATAACATTCTTGTCTCCGCTTGGCTCAACATTATCATTGATGCCATACGGGGTACTGATAAAAAATTCACTCAAATGTGGGAAATAATTTCTGAGTTTTATCATGAGTATAAAAACATAAAACAATATTGAACGTTCTGTAGGGTCATTGATGAATCGTTGGTCCTCGATTAAAAAATGCACAAATAAATTTTGTGCATCTTTAGCACATGTAGAATCATTGCACCCAAGTGGTGCCACAGAGCAAGATAATGTATGTATCATTTTCCTTAAATTATGCAATTCTATATGACTGATTTATGAACTAACAATATTTTTTCACCTTTATAGATTGAGAAGGCGAACTTCACAATGGAGCATTGTTGGTGTCTTTTGAAACACCAACCGAAATGACCAAAACACATGATGACAATGAATACGAGGAGAATGCCACATGATAAACGTCCAGTCATTGAGCAGTCAAGTCCAATTGTCGATGACTATTTGGAGGAGTGAACGTGGAGGTTCTGATTGAGAGACTTCCAAGCAAAAAAAACAGAGAAAGAAAGGGAGAGGAAGTCCCAGAAATCTATCGATGATGATATGAAGGTGGTCTTAGCTCGAATGCAAGAGGATAGACACTTGTGCATGGTAAAGAGAAGAGCAGCAGTGATGAAGACAAAATGCAGTTTCACTAAATAACATGAATTTGAGAAGAAAAAGTTCGAGGTGAAGATTATAAGCTTGGGTCTTGCAGGCATGAGTGCCATGCATCAAGACTACTTTCTTAATATTCAGACGGAGATTTATGAGGCATCGAATAATAATTTCAGAGGTACATCTACATCTCCATCCACACCTCATGAATGTTTGTAACTCTTGGACAGATGTACAATATTAATGATTTTAGTGGTTGTCTAGCCACATGCTATGGAGACACGTGTGTTTGTGCATCAGCTATGAGATCTGTTTTTATTGATTTTTGGTAAATGTTTCAAACTTTGGCAGTTGGAAATAGATGATATACTGATATGGTTTGGATTTAATTTCAGACCTTGTTTTGTATTTGGTTTGTGGGGTTGGTGGTGTATGGTTTGGATTTAATTTCCAAACTTGTTTTGTATTTGGATTGTGGGAGCATTGTTGGACAATTTGGATTTAATTTCAGATATTGTTTTGTATTTGGTTTGTGAGCTCTCATGGCTGGACAGTTTGGATTATCTTTCAGATATTGTTTTGTATTTAGATTATGGGATTGTTGGTGTATGGTTTGGATACGTGTGTAGGCTGGAAATCTTGTTTTTATGTGGTTGTGCATATTGTTTCTATGTGCTTGTGCATATTGTTTCTATGTGCTTGTGCATACGTGTGTAGGCTGGAAAGTATGTGCTTGTGCATATTGTTTCTATGTATTTGAATTGGTTTTGAAATTTGTGTGTAGGCTGGAAATCTTCTATTGAGGAGGGTTTCTCTTGAAGATTTTTTTGGTGTTTGATTGTTTGTGTTTTTGGGTTTGATTTTAGTCTTGTCTTGTCCCTTTCTATGGGATTGAGTATACGTTGTTCTATCGTTGTTCTATCGGTCTCAACCCCTTTCAATATTTAAAAATGAACAATGCAGTTGGGGTAAAATTTGTTGTCCAAGCTTGTGTGTGAAATATTTGTAAGAGAAAGTGAAAAGAATATTTCCTCTTTGAGTCAGTTAGAACACAAGCAACTCGATGTCTAGGTTGTGCATTGCTATTGGTCTCAACCCCTTCCCATTTATATTAATTAATATTTAGCATTATTAAAATAAATTTTACAAAATATGGACATTAATTAACATCGGAGTGTATTTGTAAAATATAAAAAAAATTATTATTAAAATATATAATATTATATCATTATTTTAACTTTAGAATAGAGAGTCCAATATAAACACAAATCTTGAATAGCTTTGAGTTTAGCCAAACGGTATAGTTTTAGTCAAATTTTGACTTTGGCAATGGGCCAATGCGAATGCTCTATTACATTGGAAGGTCTCATTCAGAGATGCCGTCCTCATCAGACACTTGCAACCTTATAGCAATAAAAGAGCATGATTTGAGTGAATATATTTTATTAGATTTTAAAGAATGAGAAAGAAAAAATTAAATAAAATTATTATAAAGTGAAAAAATTGTTTCAATATATATTTTTTAATATTAATTTTTTTTAAGCTTGTAAAAATTGTACTAATTTTTGTGTTTAAATAATGATTAAGTAATTATTAGAGAAAAAAATTAAAAATTATTTTATATTTGAGTGATGTTTAAAAATTATGAAAAGTTATGATAATTTTAAGAATTTTGAGAATTCTCATAATGTCCAAACATGCTTAAACTTCAAATACTTCGGCTTCTACAAGGATAATGCCACTGGAAGTTCGAGTTGGAATTCAAGCAGATAAATTTATGATCATGATCAATGACATTTTAAATATTTGAAATCTATTGTGTTATGTTAAATTTAAATTCTCGATTCCAATATGTACAAATCAAGTACAAGCGTTGTAAATAAGTATAGTATAGTAATACCATAACTGAGCAGCTAACATTTCAAGCTGCCAATTCATTCCAGTTTTGAAATCTTACAAATAGAACAAGCAGCAAGACAGCAGCTTAAATCGCATAACTTCATGAACTCTGTGCCAATCCCATCAGTAAGAAACAAGTTCCAATCTTCCACAGGGTGAAGAGGCTACAATTCAGTATCTGCATGCTTTTAAGACTGCAGCCACTGGCCAGGGTACAAAAGAAAAGGGGGGCACAAGACTTCAAACCATTTTTTTTTCAAGTAGGGAGAGGGGGTGTGGGATAGTATTAAAAACAAGTAGGGAGAGTCCAATTTAGAAGCAACCAATTATTCAATTGAAAAGAGTAAAAAAAAAAACTCAAACAAACAAACTATGCCACTTGCTATCACAGATTTGTTCTTACTTTTACACATTCCACACAAGAAGTCGATGACTTGCAGGCTTTCAATTTGCAGTTCTGTCTTGCGGGTAGTTCCTTCTACTTTCTATTCTGTTCTAAATTGAGTTGATAGTTAAAAGAGCAATCAAATGACATGCCTAATCTAGAGATTTCTCTATTTACAACAATTTAAGAAATGAGAAACGTGAATGAAGAACAAAATTCATACCCAATTACTTGAAAGTGAAAAATCGTGGAATCTAAAGGAGAGCTCCCCAGCCGTGTCTCGCTCAAGCCTCACCTCAGCTCCATCACTAACTTCTCGACTCCCAGTAGGAACTTCAGGTGTCAACGGCTGTATTTGATTATCATTTGGACGGGATGCTAACTGAACTTCAGGTGGTAAGGGCAGGGCACCTGGTGTTGGAGCCCTAAATCTATTGCCCCCGCTTGGAATAGACAATCCTCGGTCCCACAGTAAAACATGCAAGAGAATGGGAACCTTGGCGTGCCGGTGCAATGAAAGCTTTTGGCTGACTGAAACAGTGTCAAAGCATCGAATTGCTCCTGTGGAAGAAACCATCCATGGAAGGACCTTCTGATTGCCAACTCGTGAGACCAGCAGCAGCCTAGATGCATTTGTAGCTTCTTTGTACAAATTTGCCAGCCCTGACCGGGTTGAAGGAGCATTTTCATCACCATCAATAACCGATGAGATGAAGATAAATCCCTGTCAATTACAAACAAACAATGAGTCAATGCCGAGAGGCTTCATAAATCTAATTGGCTATAAAATGGGTCAGAAGAACAAGTTAGGAAACCTCTTCTGTGCGGCTAATGGCAAACCCAAGCTTTGTGTCGCCTTCTTTTAACTTGATCTCAATTGCAAGCTCTCCTCCAAGAGGTGCATACCAGAGACGAACTGCTTTAACTACACCAATGTCCACCCCGTGGTAATCCTCAAAACCATATAGACTTACATTTGCAAGATTAGACAAATCAGATAAGGATCCGGCATTCACTGTGGAAGAAGCTGTTTCTCCAGAAATCTGTCAAAGGAATATGGGTAATACTCTCACTTTGAGACGCAACATTAGAAAATTATGTTAACCAAATCTATATGTTTAGACATTCATGTAAACCAAAACTATCAGGCATATGCGTAAACAAATGGTGGCCAGGAAGGAGGAAGAATAATGCTTAACCATGCTGTGACTCCTACAAAATATTTGGATCTGAAGACAGGACTTCATTAATTAATAAAGATCACTTATTTTTATTAATCTATTCCAGAACTGGTTTTGACATCACCCTTGATTGCTGCTTATAAACTTGATATAAGATTTTGGCAAGTTTGTTCTATCACTCATCCTTCAGAGTTCACTGGTAAACATTTTTTTTTTATAAGTAGTTCACTGGTAAACATAAAGGCATTCCATAACTAAAGACTTGGTACAAAAGACATGCCATTTATCATTACATGCAAGCTAATTAGTGTAAAGTGCTTATATCTCTCACTACAAGGACCATAAAGTTTCAATCATATCTCTTTGTTGACATTAGGCAGTTTACCTTGGTAAGCAGAGACTCAGTCTGGATGTTCATGAAGACAATAGGAACCCCAGAGGCCTGAGACGCATTAAGCCATGCATTTGCCCTAGCAAGGGTATCTTCCAAATCATTGTAGCGAGAAGCAACTTGATCTGAAGCTTTTGGAAGGAGAAGTACAGAAAGAAAGCAGCTTGAAAATGGAACTGATAGGCACTCCTGCATCCTCCTCTCCCACGGATATGCAACATATCCATCTTGAAGGCGAGTGCTGGATAGTGCAGTTACCATCCTGGCACTCCTTGAAGCTGCAAGCTAGAGCTCATTAAGAATCTCAAAACAGATCAAAACAAATATGCAAAGTTTTACTTGATAAACCTTATTTCTGGCAGATAATATTACAGCCCTCTACATCTTATTTTCTTTGATATTACTACAAACATATATCTCATAGAAAACCAAAAATTAGATACAGTTCTAGGGATCAAGAATAAATTCCCTTGAGAGAGAGCATAAATTGGCTCTGGGACTGCAGCACCACATGCTCATTGAATGCTTGCTAAGATTGTTACTAATGTGCATGCAGAGAGAGAGAGAGAGAGAGAGAGAGGAAAGGGTTTTCTTTCTCTCTTACTAAATCTAGACTTGAAGAATGCCATGTCTAGACTCACATGTGCATACCTTTGCCATAAAGCATCAAAGAGTAGCAAGCAGTTTTGTGCAGTTTGTTTGTTATCAGGGATGAATATTTTGGATTGCAGTTATGTCATCATAAACCTCGAAAATGCCAGCATATTAACAATATATGATTGGGGTTTGGGAAAATGCTCCTGGATCAAGAGAGGTCTTGTAACTAATTTCTCTAGATACCTATTGCTAACATTTTGAGTTTACATCTACAATCACATACCAAATACATATATTATTCATTCACAGGTAAAGGTGAGAGAAGATGGGCTGAGAAGTGCAGGAAGCTCTACAGGAACAGATGTAAAGCCATCAAGGAGTTGCTTTCTGTGACTAATAACATATTTAAAATCTTATATTTTTAATGGTGATAGGTTAGATGAAAATTACATAATTAATTATACAACTATTATATAAATAATATAAAAAAAATATATATTTTTTAAAATTCGGTCGGTCCGGCGTGGGACACCCTTGGACCGGGACCGAACCGAAAAGTTTCAGTCCTCTATTTCAGGGATCGAGACTGATCGATCTTGGTCTGGGGTTGGTCTGGTCCGTCGGTTTCCAGCAGATAATATAAAACAAATATGCAAAGTTTGACTTGATAAACCTTATTTCCGGCAGATAATATTACAGTCCTCTACATCTTATTTTCTTTGATATTACTACAAACATATATCTCATAGAAAACCAAAAATTAGAGACAGTTCTAGGGATCAAGAATAAATTCCCTTGAGAGAGAGCATAAATTGGCTCTGGTACTATGCTCATTGAATGCTTGCTAAGATTGTTATTAATGTGCATGCACAGAGAGAGAGAGAGAGAGAGATAGGAAAGGGTTTTCTTTCTCTCTTACAAAATCTAGACTTGAAGAATGCCATGCCTAGACTCACATGTGCGTACCTTTGCCATAAAGCATCAAAGAGATGCAAGCAGTTTTGTGCAGTTTGTTTGTTATCAGGGATGAATATTTTGGATTGCAGTTATGTCATCATACACCTCGAAAATGCCAGCATATTAACAATATATGATCGGGGTTTGGGAAAATGCTCCTGGATCAAGAGAGGTCTTGTAACTAATTTCTCTAGATACCTATTGCTAACATTTTGAGTTTACATCTACAATCACATACGAAATACATATATTATTCATTCACAGGTAAAGGTGAGAGAAGATGGGCTGAGAAGTGCAGGAAGCTCTACAGGAACAGATGTAAAGCCATCAAGGAGTTGCTTTCTGTGACTCGCACCGTGAGTGACACGAATTGAGGTGTAAGGTTAGGATGGAAACAAGGCACAACTAGGGGTGTAAATCGGTCCGGTCCGGTCTGGGGGGTTGATGCATCGAAATTTTCAGTCCATCATTTTCCTTGGACCGGACTAGACTGAACACCCCTAGGGACCGGACCGGACCGGATTGAACATCCCTAAGGACCAGACTAGACCGGTAGCTATCGGTCCGGCCTAATTATTTTTTTATTTTTTTTTAAATAAATTAATAAAAAATTTTTATTTAAAATACAAAATTAAAATTAAATGAATTATTAATGTGGATTATGTAACTAACTCAATAAAAAATTATTTTATATGGTCAATGATAATAAATTAGATAAAAATTACATTCTTAACTAATATAATTACTATATATTTTCTTTTGATAAGTAAAAGTATTATATATATATCAATAGGAGTAACCAAGTACATTAGATGTATATAAGAAAATTCCTAACCCATATATAATTATTTAATTGATATTATACATTAGTTAATTGATAGAATATTAATTTGTTAATAACATATTCAAAATTTTATATTTTTAATGGTGATAGGTTGTATGTAAATTATATAATTAATTATACAATTATTATATAAATAATATATATAAAATATATATATTTTTTTAAATTCGGTCAGTCCAGAGTGGGAAACCCTTGGACCTGAACTGAACTGAAAAGTCACGGTCCTCTATTTCAGGGACCAAGACCGACCGATCTTGGTCCAAGGTCGGTCTAGTCTGGTCGGTTTCTCCGATCTAGACCGACCAACTTTCACCCCTAGGCACAAACCATAAGAACTAGCAAGATTGTTGGGTAAAGTTTGGGCGTCCCATGGAAATGAACAACTTGCACCCACTTTGGGTGGATGTGCATTTACCCGTTTACATTTTCTATACCTTTTTTCTTTTTGTTTTTTGGCAGGGTCATTATATATACGTCTTAGCTCCAAAAGGCCAAACCATTTTTTCCAATCTTTCCTTTTGGTTGGATAAATATAAGTTGCATTATGCTTATAAACCACCCAAAGGGTAACTTTGAAACCATGTCAATTGTCAAGATTGAATCAGAGCCATAATTTTACATATGAAACTAAATTGAAACCACTATTACAAAACCACAAGATCACCCTCTTATCATAAGTGATTTGTGGCAATGACTAGACAGTTGAAAAACAATAAAGGACCATCCTACACAAGGATAGAACTAAAAGCTGCAAAGAAAGCAACTCTTGCATCAAACTACGGAAATATAATTCTACGAATGGCTGAAAGGTTTATAAACGTATTCAATCCATGTACATGTTGTCTTAAGTAATATCTTGAGCTTATCATAACTCCAACACCAATCAATTTGTTGGCAATACAAAGAATGAATGGAAGCAAAATTAAACCCAAAATAGCAAAACCCCACCTAGAGTATAAACGCAGGAATAGGAATCCGACAATCAGACTCAATTGATTGTGTGAAAGGTAAACCCTGATCTTCAACGGTTGAAGCGTGATAAATGAAAGTAGGTCAACTATAAAAAGTATGAAAACACTCAAACAGCAAAGCCATCATTAAGGTCAATTTTTTGAATTAAACCAAAAAAAAGTTTGTCATGAGAATCAGGCACGTTTGGGCGATAAAGATCTTTGCTTTCAGACAAGACGATAATCCGAATTTTGAAATGTGCTCAAGTCATTGGCATGCCGAGTGGGCCAAATCCAATTCAGTTTTCCATGACTGGTCAAAAGCAATTGCAAAAAATAAAATAATCACCAAATGTTCATTACACACACACACTCAAGTATCATGGGATACAAATATTGGAGAATAGGTGTCATTTATGAAGAATAAAACTGACAGGCCAACATGGCCAATACTCTCTATTTTGTATATTTTCTGTGTAAATGAGTTACGCTGTTGTGCTTTTTAATAAATAATTATTTCCATTCAGCAAAAAAATAGTAATAAATAATTTTTTCCTATAAAAATATAACATGCAAGTCTAAATTATATATATATATATATATAAATATATTATATATTTGTATAAATTCATTTATAAAAATATAGTGAATGAAATGAAACAAGTGCCGCCGACATAAAGTGAGGCTAATGTGAATTGGACAAAGTGGAGTTGGTGGGGCTAATGACAATTTCGGCATTTCATAAAGTCTTGCTTAAATTTTGGAATTTCGTCATTAATCCAACCACAAAAAAAGATGCTACTAATTCCTATACATCAGCAGTTTTACGTTTCCTACATTATTTCACTACGAATTTCTTAATTTCTAAGCCATGTTTGTAATTAGATACTTAAATTTATTAATCAAATTAGATTCTTCAGTGGTGATGATATACGTTGAACTATCAAAATTTGAAGTATTTAATTAATAATGATAATTATTAGTTGAAATTAAAATAGAAATTCCCCGCATAAACATTGAAACTATGAAAGCAGTACTCTTGTGCGAGGAACGCAGAGAATTGAAAAGTCAAACATGGCGCACCTTGAAGCTCGAGGCAATCAGATTCCGTTCGATCCATGAACCCAACGGTGTAATTCGGATCAGCGATCGACCTGAGCATGTACTGTTTCTTCCCCGCCGATTCATTGGGCACGATGCAAGCCTGCAACTCGGCGAGCTCATCCGCTCCCCTGCGAACCCGGGCGAGAATCGAGGTCTCCTTCTTCTTGAACGCGTCGTGGAGAACCTTCTGGACACCGCTCCTGCCGTTCTTGAACGGCGCCGTGAATATGAGAGTCGAACCGGAGCTGCCGGCTCGGCGGGAGCCGGGGTTGCCGATGCGGAGCTCCTCGACTATGTCGCCGGTTTGGAGGAAATCGCCGGTCCACTCGTCGGCTTTGGAGCTGCCTTTGAGGCACTCGATGGAGAGGACCGTTGAGGAGGATCTTGGGTCTGATATGGGCTGGACTCGTTCCATAGGCATTAAGCTCTACGGCCCACTTTCACTTTAAAACTCAGATCGAAATCAAACTCATTTACAGAGAAAAGACTCGAAAAGAGGGAGCAAAATTGAACAAGTTATGTAATTAAGGTAGAAGAAGATGATATTTCCTTCTAAATACACAAAAATATCGAACATAATAGTCAACAAAGCATCATTGTTATCTTAAGGTTAGCACTTGCTTTAGAAAATAATGTACGATGTGATTCTTAAAACGTGGTACTTGACCTTGACTTTGGTAGCAACCAGACAAAGAGACCTTTTTTTTTTTTTTTTTGGGAATGAAGCTCAGCAAAATCGTTAACTGGTATTTTAGTTGTTTCCACATCACGCTCGGAACGTGCAGATTGGCTATTGGCTCCAAAGTGATTATCTCCGCGTCTGAAAGTTAAAAAAAAAAAAAAAAAAAAAACAGTTTAACACTATGTATTCAAAGATTCAATCTTTTTACCAACGTACTGGTCCCAAAATAAAATCATTCTTTTCGCTACACTTTTTTTTTTTTTTCTCTTTGTTTGTGGTCATCAAAGTGCCAAGTTCCATGTGACATCCTACGTAGAATCAAGTCTCTAATGCTTATATACATGGAATTAAACGTTTCCCTGGTCTCAATTTGACAATTTCACCCTTTGATTGGCTGCAAGAGTGATAGAAATCTAGTCTCTCCTACTCACAGATTACAGAGATGCTAAAATTTTGGGAAACCATTGTAGAAACACAATTTTAAACTGTTTCAATAAAATATAGAAAAGAATCATCAACTTTGCCTTGCATTTCCTCAAAATTCTATGGCTGGAGTTAGCCAAAAAGCTCAGTCGCTTGAAATTGTAAAGTGCTTTGTGGAGAGTAGGAAGCTTGACAACATATATCATCAACATCAACCATCACATCCGCAGATCTTAGGCAGCCACTACTGATTGCCTTTACAGCAAGGCAGCTTTCAAGAGAAACATACTGAATGGAAATTTGGATTGGCACTTCAATACTTCTTCCCCATTCTCTCGATATGGCAAAACTTGACATGGAAGTCCCACAGCTCATCCCTAAAATTTCTACCAACACAAAAAGAAAATAATTACTTAATTAAATAAGTTAAAGCAAATAAATAACAACATAACCAGAGTTATTTCTTCATACATTTATAAACATACAACGAAATAGTTTAGCTTCACCTGCCTCCTGGTTCCCAAAAAGCTCACATTCTAGGGAATTTATAGTGCCAAGTCCTTGCCCGGAAGACTGCATCTGGATTGTAAATTTGGACTTCAAAAACTGAAATTTTCACAGGGATAAACAGTTTGATTCGAAGCGCATGACGCCAGTTATTGAGAAAGGAAACTGACCATGTTAAAAAAAAAAAGTCCCGTACGGAATTAAGGACGAACATCCAAAAGGAAATCTGTAGAAACACGCATCACCGGAACAAACCTGCAACTTTACACAAACTTCACATCAGTATCTAGCAATGGCATGAGAGAGACTCAACAAATTTCAATAATTGTTTCTGAAATAATCAATTCGAAGGAGAAGGAGCAATCGACAAAGCATTCTGTTTCACTCAAGATAGTTTTAAAGCAAACCTTAAAAAGGAATGGTAAATCATATGGAGGAATTAGCTGGTTGGGAATTAAGAGATAATGTAGTTAAAGCTGCACATACCATTGCCGTCGTCCATCTGTGTTGTAGATCATAAAACTGAAATTGGGGACTCCTGCTAGACTTGTAGTTTGGTCAAAGCACATTTGCTGATCCGTAGAGTGGAAATGGAGGCAGGCAACCCTTCTTCTTGCATAAACTTCAACTTGGGGCAGGAACATATTGACAATTCAGCCAGAGAGGTGAGGTGTCGAAGTGCCTTATAGTCCAAAGATACCATATTTGGAAAATCTCCGATGGAAATACATAACAAACTAGTGGGAAGTAACCCCGCCTCCGGAAAGGAATCCACATCTTTACAATTGCCTTTGATAGAAATATCTCGAATGGAGGGTCGATTTTGCAATCCCCAATCCCTTCTATTGTCGAAGAGTTTGTCACAGTTTATGATGCCAATAAAAGTTAGTTTGGAAGGCAAGCCTCCTTCAGGGAATGACTCAACTTCTGGACAATTCACTAAACGCAATCTCCTAAGAGACGGAAGGAGTATGTGCATCTTGTCTGGTAGTGACGTCAGACTTTGACAATTGAAGACATGAAAGTGTTGAAGTTTTGGGGCACGCAATCCTCCATTCGGAAATGAAACGAAATTGGGGCAATTACTTATTTCTATTGATGACAAGGCCACTAAATCAAGTTCAAGTTGTTGCGAAACATTAATAGGCTCCAGATTCCTACATCCCCTTATGAAGATGTATTTCAGATTTGGGAATAAGTTTAATGAAATTGACTCTAAAGAATCACAACTATTTTCTAACTGCAATCTCTCAACGGATGAATAGTTCCAGTGCATTGGAAGCTCTAACTTGCTAAAATCTTTGATCTCAAGGCGTTTTAATGTAGAAGGTAGACCAGCACTGGACAGAGATGTAAGGGAGTGGCAACCACTAATTTTTAACTCCTCAAGACAACTATTGTTGAAGTCCATCAATCTCTCCGGTATGGACTCTAGCGCATCAAATCCTCCAATCTCGAGTTGACGTAGAGTAGCAGCACTTGGAAGTGAAGTCACCAACAACGGGCATTCTACTATCACAAGTCTAGATAAAGAAGAAGGATGGATGGGCAACTCTCCTGTAAACTTGGGGCAGTTAACTATCTGAAGCTCTTCAAGATAAGTAAAAGCTCCACCTTCATTTTCAGCACCAAAAGCAAACCATTTCTCCAACTTCGGCATGTCTCTAAACTTCAAAACTTTCAAGGCTCCAAATGGTTTCTTTGAAGACGAACAATTGCCATAAAATTCTCTGCCAACTTCATCGATTCCATCAAACTGAACAATAGAAAGGGACTGCAGAGAAGGTAGAAGTCCAAGTGGTGGTAAGACAGAGCAATACTTGCACTTAAATAGATAGAGAGATGCTATATTAGAAATTGAATGATGCCCAATCCAGTCTGAAATTTTTTTACCACCATAGCCGATGATAGAGAGACTTTTCAAGTTTGCATGGGGTTTGAGATTGTCCAATACAGCCCTTTGACTTTCTGAAGTATTATTTTCGTCATTCCATTCCAAATTCAATTCCTCCAGGTGCTTTTTATCATTCAAGCTGGCAGCCAAAGCATGTATAGGAGATACAACATTTTGGAGACTCGAAATACAGAGCTTTCCCCCAAGATTTGCAAGATTCCCCAACTCTTCTATGCCCGCTCTACTTTGTTTACCGACAATAAATTTAGTCAAAGTCTGAAGATGACGCAAATTACCCAATCGTACTGGCATCTCCTTTATGGGAGTAGAAATAAAATTAAGATGGCGTAAATTGATGAGTTTATAAGTATCTCTTGGCAATGCAGTAAGATTCACACAACACCGTAATTTCAAGGTCTGCAAATTGCACAACTTACATATGGAATCAGGTATCTTTCTAATTGGAGTTCCAGAGAGATCCAAATATCATAGATGTTTGATTTTGCCAATTGAATCTGGCAGCTCGATCAAATTCTGACAATAACATGACACGAAAACTCGCAAGCATCTTAGAATTGGTAGCAAATCCACATATTCTTTAACTGAGATTTCATCGCCAAAATATATTGGTAGGAAAGTACGCAACCCCTTAGCCTCATAAAGCGCCCCAAAATTCTTAGTAGTATCTACACTTATATTGAAAAATGAAACATGGCGTGTCTTATTGACAATTTCAAGAGAATTTTCACCCTCTAGTCTGAAGGTAAATTGTCCTGACACAAATCTTGCTAAGTCGTTGACAAGATCATGCATTCCGAACCTCATTTCCTCATATCGTATACTTGATTGTTGGAACAATGATCTTGATACAAGCTCAACGAAGTAATCATCACCAATTTGTTCCATTGTTTTGTCTTTCACTTGTGGCAACAAACCTTCCGCCATCCACAATAAGATTAAATGTTCTTTTCCAAAATCATAATCTTTTGGAAATATTGAGCAGTAAGCAAAGCAACGCTTAAGATGTAAGGGCAAATACTTGTAGCTTAATCTTAGAGCAGGAATAACATCACACGACAAGTCCCATATTTCGCTCCTCAGTATCTTATTCCACTCGCTAACGTCTAGTTTAGACCACAAGAGAGCTCCAATTGTCTTGACTGCTAAGGGTAGGCCGTCACACCTTTTCACTATCTGTCTACCAATTACTTCCAACTCCGGATGAGCATCAGAGTTCCCAGAATGAAACGCATGTTTTGAAAATAATGTCCAACAATCTTCTCCTTGTAATTTCTTTAGATTGTAAATTGTAGTAGAGTGCATGATTGATGCAGCACGTTGCTCCCGTGTGGTTACAATCACCCTACTCCCTTCTGCCCCGAATTTAAAAGGGTTACTTAAGGCCTCCCATTCTGAATAATTCTTATTCCAAACATTATCTAAAACAATAAGAAATCTCTTTCCAGTCAGATTCTGCTGTAGTGTAACTTGAAGCCAATCTAGACTCTGACTATCACTGTTAGTTGACAATCCAAGCTTCTCTAAAATTGTTTTCGTCATCTTCAACACATCAAAATCATCTGAAACACAAATCCATGTTTTGATATCGAAATGCTCCTCCATTCTGTCGTCGTTGTATACAAGTTGAGCAAGAGTTGTCTTACCAAGTCCCCCCATGCCAACAATAGCAATCACACACAACTCAATGCCACTTACATTATCTGACAGCAACAAATTAATTATTGCCTCCTTATCATCAGTCCTACCAAAAATACCAGATTCTTTAACCAGAGAAGTAGTGGATGATCTTCTGGATGATTTCCCTCCAACGCCTTCTTTTAAACCTATAACATCCTTCTGTTTTACTAGATCATCCAATGTCTCAAGTACGTCTTTTATCTTTGGTTCTATCTCTCTGACAAAAGGATTAAGAGAAGTAGAGATGGTTTTTCGTACCTTAGTTGAAATAGTTTGAAATTCACCATCCAACTTGTATCGCAAGACTTGGGTATGAATCTCGTCCAGGATATCTTCAGCATCATAGACGGCATCTTTCAGCTCATCAAGCCACTGTTTCACCATAGGCATTGTAAATTGCAATTCTTCTGCATCTTCGAGCACCGCATTCGCAGACAGCAATGCTATCTCCAGCCTCTTCAAGAGTCTTCCGTCAAGTTTTCGGATTCGAAAGAAGTCAACGAACTCGCGGGAAGCAACTCTTTCAAAGAATACTTGGAGGAAGGGGGAGAGAAGTAGGCCTGCAACCTCCGCCATGTTTTCTGGGTTTGAAATAGAAAAAATAAAAAGAAATGAAAGAAGGAAGAGATCGCCAAGAGGAGCAAAGTTAGATGGTATGGTCTCTTCTCTGCTTATACGGTGTGCTAAACTACTGGTCAATATTGGTGATGCAGGAAAGCGCAAAGAGGGAAGTGATGGACCTACTCGGCTAAAGATATTACTTGGAATGAGAGGCGTTGTGTCGGTGGAGATCATCTCATTTCTTTGTGGACCCTTACCATTTGACTGAACAAAGGAATCAAACAACAAAGGAAGTAGAGGCTTTATTGTTTGATTACTTGACTTCCTGTGGTGTGGGGTCAGGCCTGTCTACCACCATTACTTTTTTTTTTTTTTTTTCTTTTTTTTATGAAACAATTAATGATGTTTCTGCAATGTCTGACACAGCATATATGATGAGATATTTGTGGGGTCAAGGCTCTCATAATTTAGATATTTATGTTAAATTACTCTTATTGTAAGAATATAAAATTCGATAATCCTTATAAGTGACTTTGAAGTTAACACAAACAGCTTCTTCCAATATCCCTAAACCATTTCTCTAATTTCTACAATCGAAGGTTAAAAACAAAACTTGAGCAATTATTTATTCATTAATAGGTGCATGGAAACGGCAGAACAAGCAGACAACTTTTGGGGGTTTATGAATTTATGTTCCATTTTGGTTTTTGCCATAAAAGTTAAAACAAACAGAACATTGTTCGGAATAGAACAGAGCTACAGCCCTAACAACATGGGCCATGATTGTTTAGACTTTATATAAAATACAAACTTTCTTTCGGCCCAGATGAAGGCATACTCAGCCCAATCATGTTCCTGATAAAGGGCCATGATTGTTTGATGGGCCGAATATAATCAATTCGGCATTCGGCCCATATTTTTATTCACTTGAGAGAAATAAAAGGGAATTTCTCACTTTTTTTTAAGATCTCGAAGGACCATGAAAACGAGAGAAGAAGCGCACTGTCTGTCGTCCATCGTAACAGGAAAATTGTAGGAAAAAACTCATTTTCCTCGTCGTTCTCGGCCAAGCAATAATAATGTAACGGGACGTTGGGAAACCAAAGGATGTGACTTTGAGGAGTACAATGAGAGATTAAAACATGCAGTCGGAAAATAGAGAGATCAAACAAACAGTCGAAAATCCAGAGATGCACGAGACGTACGTGTAGACATTAATTTGGAGCGTTGGAGATGGACAATTTCCGAAGTTGTAAAGCAACATGAAAAATGTAGATCGGAGTGTATTCTCTCTGGCAATGTCATTTTCATTGGGCTCATCCAAGGACACAGGTCTACTGTCAGAGAAGCTTCACGTAGCTTTGAAGGTCCCCACTATATTTTTAACTAAATGGATGCTATTTATTTCAGATAAAACGTAAAGAACCCGTTTTTCGAAAATAATATAGGGCAATGGAATCCATCTTTCGAATAAAGAAATTTAAAAGGATGCACTTAGCAAGATTGTGATGACTGGATTGGCTAGATGACAGAAAACATGCAATATGCCCACCCCATCGGTTATTGACAGTATGCAGCTCAATTTCTAAGCTCTTCTTTGTCTTTTTGGTTATATTTCTCCATTTTAAACTTACCAAAGCTAATTCAGAATAGATATGTGTAAAAGATAAAAGCTTGTTACTCTGTTAGGCAAGTTGAAATGGACCATGAATTAATGGGGGGGATGTGGGATGTAGTAGTTCTTTGAGGCCACTAACTTAAAAGGCCTGTAAGGCAAGGGAAAGAAAAGGAGAGTGCATTAATGGCCTTGTTAGATAGATCACAGAGTAGTTCTTTTAGGCAACTAATTATGGGCAGGTACCAATTTGGACATACAAGCCATCCCCGTTCTCCATTACCAAAAAGGAAAAGACAATGAAAAGCTAGTTAGGAATAATGTCTGGTGTTAGTCACAGCATATAGACCTGCATGCATCGAACTACACACGTAAAACAAAACCAACCCTGGAATAGAAAAGCATATGGAGTAGCACATGGTATCATGTCCATGTCCAAAAAGGGGAAACTACATATTGCACTAAAAACCAAGA
Organism: Juglans regia; assembly: GCF_001411555.2. NCBI lineage: Eukaryota > Viridiplantae > Streptophyta > Magnoliopsida > Fagales > Juglandaceae > Juglans > Juglans regia. Next base: position 25,767,684 of record NC_049914.1, on the reverse strand, counting down.
CTTGAGAAAAAAAAACACCCTTTATTGACATGAAAAGAGTTAATCTGCTTCACTCATTCTTCTTTGTCAAATATGTCCAAAGAAACAATAAAAAGAGAAAAAACAAAAAAACACACATGTTAACGCCCACATCCACGTGTTATCCGTACCATTTCTTTCAACAGCCATCGATGGCATTTCTCTTTACTTTGAAGATGGGGGGAAGCGGGCAGTGTAGTTAAAACCATAATCTCTCTCTCTCTCTCTAGAGGATAAAATTCATTGTTTCGGCTGAGCTCCACAACTAACAAATACATTTGCATATGCAATTAGAAGATCATGCACTGTACAGCTTTTCTTCCATTAGTGGCATCATTGGGTATAGATCTTACAGTTCAAGACTACGAGCACCCTTTTTCTTCTGTACACCCACACAATTCATGGCTCACTATTTTATTCTCTTTCAGTACAAAAGAGATCGAAGCTCGCTTTGTTTCTATCTGTTCTTATGGCTTCTTGCACTATGGCTGCTGCTTGTTTGAACACGTACACCTTGCGCGGTTATCAGAAAGTGTCTGACATAATAACACAGGAATGAATGAGAAGGTTAAATTTACAATATAAGATTAAATATATGGGTTTTTTTTTTTGAAGATTGGGTGATACTCATTCAAGAATCTTTGTTGGAATATACCTGCACTTGTTTTTGAAGGTCTTTAATGTACTCGACAGCTAATTCTAACATGTCTGCTGTGTTTGTTTGCTGCAAAGAAAAAGTGAAATACATGAGTCCCCCTCTAAGGCAATCTTCAAGGAAGAAATTCAAGACAAGTTTGTACCTTGTCCATGTTAGGGACAAGATCTTGTAGCTTCCTCATCCGTTCGCTGATTCGGGTTCTTCTCACCTGAAATTTGACAAGAAAATGAAGATGTAAAGAAGTTTTAGCATCATGTATTTGTCTAAATCATCCCTTTTTTCAAATGAAATGACCAAGCAGTTCCATTTTGTTAACCAAATAAAAGTACAGGGATTGAACCATATATACTGAAATAAAAACATGAATCTGATGGGGACTAAAACATTACCCTCTCGGCAATGCTTCGTGGGTGAGTGGCAAAGCCACGCTTAGCTCGAATTTTACAAGGAACAGAATCTTGGAACTGCAAGAACTTTTCAAGGGCAGCCATCTCTGCTGCAGTTTTTGGCAAGCTCAAGTGATGAGCCAAACCGGTAGGAGGACGATTTCCAGACTCCATATTCTGATCAACCACCAAAAACTTCAATTAATTAGGAATATTAAAGATGGAAAAACAATGGATCAGATATGTATATACACTACCTGAGTTTCGGACACTTTCAGGTTTGAAAATGTCTTTGCATCATCATCTCTAACTCTTTTTAGGCCAGTGATGTTATCAGACATCATGGCAGAGTCATCCCAAGAAACAATTGGGAAACCTGTGACATAGTCGTCCCCACGACCTTCACCAAAATTCCCACCATCTGAATTGTGTGCCACCATATTTTTGTCATCAATTTCGGCAATTGGACTCATTTTCCCAGCTGAAGAAGGTGGCCCTGATGAGTAATTCTTCAACCGGCTAGCAGAAGAAAAAGATGCGTCTTCATTAGTGCTCCTAGCTGTTCCAAAATTTCCCGTCCCTCTCATTGCAGCAAAGCCTGCCAATTGCCAATAATTGTTTAGTACCTTTCTGAAATTGTAACCACCCGGAACCTATGCAGAAAAGTTTTACATCAGCAAAACCAAGAACACTTTTGGATCAGAAATCAAGCTTAAGCAACTTGATCTATTATCCAATAAGTTATTTTTCCCAAGACAGCTTAACTGCCATTTTTCCCATTTTTTTACCCAAAAGCAATAACTAAACCAGAAACGTTTACAAAACTAAACATGTCACTAAAAAAACTGTTCAAAATCTTTTCAAGCTATGCAAAGCAAAATATAAGTCCATAAAAATCAAAAAGACAAGAAAAGAAAAGCTAGTAATGACTTGCTGCAAGTATTTTCTTTTATGTCCTCTCATATCTGCCAAGAACCGAACAAAAAATAGGAATATACAACAGATACGTACTGTTTTCAACATTGATGTGGGAGAACGATCCGACCGGTAAGCTACTATGCCGGACAAGACTTGAATTATTACCAACACCCGTCTTCATCTGAGGCAAAATTCGATCCATCCCCATGGGATAAGACCCAGCATCCACACTTGAATTCAAGCCTTGATTCGGTAAAGGCTGCCGTGATGGGCTTTGGTAAAAATCATGAGAAGCAGAAACATAATTGTTCTGCTGCTGAAGAACCCCTGCTGCTTCGGTGTTCACTGGTGCCATAAACTGTGGCAACTGCTGCCTATTTACCTCTTTTGCCTCCACTTCTAATGCATCGTCATCTGTACCACCACTGGTCATGAAACGAGCGAAAATTCGCTCTGTTTCGGGGCTCGAAGGCCGGTTGAAGAATTGTTCGCAAAATTCCCTGTCAATGATGCTTGAGAAATACGAGCTTGGGGCCGAACGGTACCTCGTCAAGCCGGAGTTCATCTGGTTTTGGTGATGTTGGTTTTGACGGTTATCAAAATTATGGTGTTGTCGTTGAAGATCTGACTCCATCTGCTTCTCTCAGTTTTTCTTCAATTTTCTTCCATAAAAGCTCGAAGCTGAAGCTAACGAAAAAAAAAATAGTCTAGTTTTTGAAGATTTCTCGATGACCCTTCTGATGAAATCAAACAAAAAGCTTAGGAAACCAGAAATACTCCCATAAACCACCAACAAGAATAAAGTTTGGATCCGTTTTGTTCCTAACAAAAAGTACTTCCCATCAAGCTTTCTTGTTGCTAATTCGGGTGGATCTAACAACAAATATTAAACCAAAATTAATATAATCTGCTCGGACTGAGAACACACTGGTATTAAAGTAGCCTTTAGAAATAGAGGAAACAGGATAATAAAGTAACTAACTTTTTCCTCATGAACACCAACCGCCATTAAATCTGATGACAACCCAGTTTTCCATTTGTAAATCTGAACCACTCAGCTGAAGACAATAACGTTAACAATAAAAGCAGCAATCACTGCAAAAAGAAAATATCAGATTGGAACAAAGGCCAAGAAGAAAAGGCAAAATCTCTCTCCTCCCTCTCTAAAATCTCTCTGTACAGAAGTGATGAAGTGCTGCTGGCAGTGGACGTGGTGGCGGTGGTGATGCCTGTGAGTGAGCAGAGAGAGAGTGAAAACCACACAAAAAAACATTTTCTTACCTCTTCCGTGAGTTGGGCCAATGAGAAGTGAACAGAGGACAGAAATCCCAGATTTGCTATGTTTGTTTTGGTTTGACAATAATGTCCTTCGTAGTTGAACATTATTTTCTTACTAGCTATAGGTAGAGAGAGAGAATGGCTAGATTATTTACACGTCAGCAACATGTGAATGGGGTTGGGTGTCAACATAAATTAATCCTACTTTTAGAAAGTAATGCTACGTTTTGATAAATGGGGCAACCACATTCCGCAATGTCTTTTAGATACCGACGTTGCCGGCCGACACCCATCCGAAACCGACGGTCCGAGGCTCCTCTTTGGCCGGGACTTGTTTAGATAGTAAAATCAGATGATTTTAAATAAATTAAATAAAATATTATTTTGTAATATTATTATTATTTAAAAATTTAAAAAATTAAATTATTTATTATATTTTATATAAAATTATCTTATCTCAATTTATTGTATAGGATCAATGTTTGAAATCAGATATTTATTCTAAAATTATATAAAATCATCACTTATTTCAATTAAGGGGAGATGAAGATCAATTAACTTTTAATTTGATTATTTATATTTATATATTAATAAATAATAGTGATAACAAATTGGTGATAATATTATTTCAGAGATAAGTAAATCTGTTGGATTATAAAACTTGAGAGACAGGAGTGCCCTTCACGGCCATTCTACAAGTGCGTTTTTTTATGAACACCTTTGGCTTTAAGCAAAATCAAATAAACCACACAAAAAGTATTTCGTGGGGACAAACTGGACTTTCAACACAGTGCCTGCCTTGCCACCAACCCAAGGGAAAAAAATAGATAAATAAATAAACTCCATCAGTCTTGGAGATAGATAGGAGACAAAAGTATTATTTTTTATTCGATTGAAAACATTGGAGTGAATTATTTATTTATCTATTTATTTATTTATTTTGCTCTACATATGCTTGGAATTTAATTTAACGAGGTAAAAAAAACAAAAAAAACAAAAAAAAACAAAAAATAATTTCTTTTGCTACCCTAGTGGGGGACCTATGGAGGTTTACAGGCGTTTTGGATTAAGAAAAGAGCTTTGCTACACAACCTCCACCACACTCCACACTCCACACTCCACACTTTTTTAAATTTTTTAAATTTTTAATATTTTTTTAAAATTTTTTTTTGAGTTTATTCTTTTTAAATTATTTTAAATTTTTTATTCATTATTTATATAATAAATATTTAATAAAAGAAAAAAATAATAAAAATTAAAAATAATGTAGAGTGTGGAAGTTGTATGAATAATAGGAGGTTGAGTAGATTTTTTGTTAAGAAAATGCTACCGATTGGGTTTTTTTAATTTTTTTTTACCTTTTTTTTTACTTAATGATGAAGAAAATATTTTTACATTATTTTTTTAATATTTTTTAATATTTTTAAAAAAATTAAAAAATTCAAAATATTATTAAAAAATATTTTCTTAATTACTAAGTAAAAGAAAACTAAAATAAAATTAAAAAACCAAATCGGACAAAAAAAAGGGAGCCCGTTTTATCACTCTTTGATTATTATATTGTTTTGGTAAAGGATACAGATAGACACTCTTCTACTAAAATACAAAAACCATCATTTTTTGTTAAAAAATATAATTTTAAGGGCTAATTTGTCTTATTATTATTATCATAAATATCTAAATTATATAATATATCATCTTCATTTCAGAAAAGAAAAAAAAAACCCATAACTTCCCCCCAAAGAAATTTTTATATAAATCATAAGTCAAGATTATTTATGTTCTTAAAAGAATTATTGTTGTCAATATTAATCTAAAGGCCGGATATAGAAACACTCTCAACTCATCTCATATTATCATTATAATTTTTTAAATTTTTAAATTTTTATATAAAATATAATAAATAATTCAACTTTTTAAAATTTCAAAATAATAATAATATTAAAAAATAATATTCTAACAATATTTTATTCAACTCATCTAAAACCATATCATCTCATCTAATCTTATATAATCTTCTTTGTTGTGTAAATAAGATTATTACTTCAATACAAAGTTTTTAATTCCTTTGATTAAAAACTAATTAGCTAAATGACAATATGCATGTGGCAGCTTAAAGGGTGGGAAAATTAAATGATGGAACGTAGCTTGAATGAAAGTGGTACACAAAACAAGGTACTTTTTTAATTTTATTTTTAATTTTATTTTTCCCCAAAAACTCTTTACTTTTGAGGTTCCTTAAAAGTGGTTTTTAGCCTTAAAAAGTTGTAATGCACGTGTAATCAAGATTAAATCATAGCTTGAGTTGACCGTAAAAAAAGCAGGCGTTAGGGGATCAAAATGGCAGCAACTTAACCAATTAGAATCTCTAGATGTGATTGACATCTTAATTAACTAAGTTTTTAGACCCCTTTTCAATTAATTAATTAATTATCACTAAATGACAAGTACCCCATTGAGTGGATGTTAAGCACTTCCATATAAAATTGGAGATAATGATGTATAAGTTTCTGCGTCCTTTATTCTCGTTATGCCACATTTTGAAATGTGACGAAGTTAGGGCCCCATTCACTATTTATTATATACAAAATATGTCATTTTCTTAGCCCCCTCTGCCTTTTTTATCTGATAAAATTTAGTGATTTCCATTCTTATCTATCACTTTTGTTAGGTGAAATATAGTTTTCACAAAAGGTTGCAACAAAAGTAATTAGCAATAATACATATTCTAGCTTGTGACAAATATTTAATTCACTATTCCTAGTCTTAACTCTTCATGATGTGAACATATCAAATATACCATGCATGAGGGGTGTTTGTCATGCCCTTGTTGGTTAATTAGCTAACTATAGGGACCCTTTCGTGGCCGGTGAGATTTCCGAATTCCGATTACGATATGGTAATTTTTTTTTTTTTTTAAGATTTGAAATGATTTATTTTAAGAGCGTCTCGAATCCAAAATTAATTGATTGAACATTAGATATATAATCATCTAGAAAAGTCAAATCAAGGCAAAGTTTAAATATTAAATATGATCTTAAAGTAACAAAAATCAAGATCAGCTAGCGAGACGATGGGAAATAAGGTTTATCATCGAAGATGGAAACAAAGTCAACAACATTCTTTTATAGAAAAATCAATTTTTCTTTAGCTTTGAAAAATTGAAGCGATCGAGCTGCACACATATATATATATATAAATATATATATATATATATATATACTAGCGGTGGCTAACGTGCAAAGCACGTTTGCCATGTCTGCTTAATTAAAAATAAATAAGTAATAATTTTTAATATTAAAATAATTTAATGTATATGAGTAAAATTATTATTTATTCATATTCATCATTTATTATAGAATTTAAATTATATTAAAAATTTAAAATAATTATATAGTTTTTTTCTATTAAAAATATTCAGTGAAACTTCATCATTTATTTAATGATGAAAAAATAATATTTTATAAATTAAAGTTGATTTTAAGTGTATGATATAATATTATTCTTTTAAAAATGTTCAGTAAAATTTTATCTTTTACTTAATGATGAAAAATTAATATTTTATAAATTAAAGTTAATTTTAAGTATATGGTAGAATATTTATATTTTAATTATTTGTTTTATGTTAGTTTAAATCAATATTTAAACTTCTATCGTTAGATTAAATTTGAAGATTAAAGATGAAGGGTTGTAATTTAAAACCTAAAAACTAACATTTTCCCCATGCACGTTTGCTTAATTTAATTAATTAAGAATATTATCATATTTAATAAATTAAATTTGATAGTTTATGTATAATATAATATTTATATATTAATTATTTAAATTTTAAAATAATTTAAATCAATGTTTAAATTTCTATTGTTAGATCAAATCTAAGAATTTAAAATGAAGAATTGAGATTAATTTCTTAAAAATATTTAATAAAATTTTATTGTTTATTTAATTTATTTCAATATTTTTAATTAAATTAATATTTATGTATATTTAAATCAGTATTTTTATCTTTTATTGTTAAATCATTTTGAAGATCCCAAAACGAAAAGACTGGATAAATCCTTATATTTTTTCTTTTCTCCCTCACTTTTCCCTCCCCTCTCTCTCTCCACCCTCGGCTCACGCATACGCGGTACGCTGCCTCTCCTCCCAGCCGAATCTTCCTCTGCCCAACTCGACGCCGCCGTGCGTCGGTGAGCCTCACCGCCTCTTCCACCAGCATCACCTCACTCCGGCGAATCCCCCCACACCGGTCTCCCTCTCTTACGCTCTCTCTTCCTCTCTCTCGGCTGTGCACAGCCCGAATGGGTTTGATGCTGCTGCGCCGCCGTACGCCATCCTCCGGCGCCACCATCTCCACGGTAGTCTCCTCTCCCACTGGCCATCCCCCTCCAGCGAGCTCGGCCTCGATCTCCGTGCCGTTTGCTCCCACGAAATCAACCTCTCTCTTGCACGGGTTCTCCACACCCACGGCGAAGCTCCACCTCCTCTGGCCACCGCACCACCACCGGGACCTCCTTTCGCCACCGACCACCTCTCATAGCCGTCCTCACGCCCAGCGAGCCACCATGGATGCTCACCTTCCCTCACGGACGCCCACTTCCCCTTAGGCCACCTCCACCACCGTAATTTGTGGTGATTTTTTTTATTTTATGGTATTTTTGTTGTGATTTTATAGTGATTTTGTGGTGATTTTGTAAATTTGTGATATTTTTGTGAAGATTTTATGATGATTTTGTGATTTTACCGTGTATTTTTGTGATGATTTTATGGTGGATTTGCTTTGGTTGCCTCTGGTTTTGCGGTTTTGTGATTTTTTGTGGTGATTTTATGATGGATTTGCTTCGGTTGCCTCTCGTGATCTGCGGTTTTGTGATTTTTTGTGATGATTTTATGGTGTATTTGCTTCGTTGCCTCTCGTGATTTGCGGTTTTGTGATTTTGCCGTTGATGTCACTGTTAATGTTACTGTTCATTACTGTTGATGTCACTGTTCATTGGGCGATAGGCGCTTTTAAGTATAAGGAGATATATATATGTATGCACATGGTTTAATCGACTTACCTTTTCTTGACGTTATTTCGTGAGATTCATTAATAGGGTCATGTACTATGACAGAAGAATAAGTTGAATCTTACATGATTTTCCATTTGACACACATCCTCTCACCTGACGGATTACGTTGGGGAAGCATCGTTCTTTATAGATAGGAGTAAATGACATTATTCTACCTCTGGGACCTCACTACCCCCACACCATTGAAGTTTTAGAAAACCAAGCCAGACTTTTGGGTCGGTTGAGGCACTTCAACTGTCCATTGCCTGGTTGGAATTGACCTGAAAATGACATTATAATAAAGTTAAGAAGGGCAAAACCCACTATTTTCTTTTCTTTTCTTTTCTTTTTTTCCCACAACCCAAAAAGACTGGAGGTGAGCTCCAACCACAATACTTATTGCATTCATCCAAACATTTAATACACATATTTATGAAAATTTTATAAAAGATTATATATATATATATGATTTGCAAGACATCGTGCCATTTTCTAATGGTCATGTTAGGAATCTTTACTAATAAATAAATAAATAAATCTAGCAATATCTCAGGAAGATCTTAGTTGTTAGAAAACTATTTCTTTTTTTTTTTTTTTTAAATTATTATTATTATTAATATTTTTTGGCTCTGGGTCGATTTGTTCTGAATGGATCCCTTTCTTTCTTTTTAATAGATAAGACATATTCATGCAGTCGTTCTCACGACCTAATTATCAATAAGCTTATCTAATTTTCTTACCTTAATGAACAGCTATATCATCACATTAAAGTACATGATGTTGGTTTAAACATTATTTTCTTGACTTTTGTGCATGATTACAAAGACTTATGAATTTTAAACATATTTTTTAAACCATATTTTAGAGTTTTAGAAAACTCAGAGATATTAATTAATGTATATAATGGTATATACCTTGATCTAGAACCTTTACACATTATAGGCTTAAAAATTTTCTAGCCACATTAATGAGAAATGGCAACTTCCCTTGAGGAGTACGGAAGTTGAAATTTTAATGGAAACCCTTTTTAGGTATTGAATTTGTAAAATTCAATTATTTCGGTTTTAGGGACCACAAAAAAGAATGCCAAAAAAAAAAAAAATCATTATCTTCCTCCATGATTGAATTGGGATGGCATCCTTCTAAGTATGACTTGAGATAATGAGATGTTGTCATGGGAATTCAATGAGTTCGTCCCAACCAATTCTTGATCCATGCATTAACCAAAAACAGAATAATAATAATTTAACTAAATCTGCAATTTGGGTTATTTCCCCACTCCCAATTTATGAAAAATTTAATAACCAGGTTAATGCTTATACTTGGGGATAAGTTTAACCAGTAGATAAAAAAAAACAAAAACCAAAAAAAAAAAAAAAAACATAAAACATAAAACAAAAACAAAAAAACAGGAAAAACAAAAAGGATTGAAGATTTGGTACCAAGAGAAATGACCTGGAGGAAAGGATAAATTTTATGAAAGACTTACACGAGACTTGTCTATTTAAAACTTATTCCTAACATTATTCTTATTTCGATACTTTGTATCCTATTACGCGTTCCTTATCACTTATCAGCACCCTACATTTGAGGAAATAAAAGGGAACACGCATCACCCTAAACTCCCACAGGAAGAGATTATTGAATTAAATAACCATCACATGGATCCTCATGGAAGTTTTATGTCCACACGCTATCGTGCGGGCCTTTTTTTTTTATTTTGTTTTTGTCCCACCTCCTTTATGCGGCTTTTCAACAAAAGCGGGGTCTAAATTAGGTGCCATAAGCATACAACAAGTTCCAAAGTTTGGTGTTCACATGTACAAGCTAGTGTTCTACATTTCTGTTCTGTGCAGGTGTTAAAAGGCATGAAAAGGACAGAAGCCAAATTCAAGTGGATCATCTACTCTTTATAAGCCATTTGTTACAAACTTACAATAGCCAGTCTGCCTGAGTTATTAGACTTCTCATCTCTCTTGCCTGCAAAAGATCTAAATATTTTATTAGTGTTTATCGATAGGTGATATTACTCTGCAACATTTCTAAACACCTTTTATCTAAATGGGGCGTTGCATGACAAATTTTTAAGAGCCTTTGAGCTCTCAAGAGGAAACTGATTTCAGATTTCAACCCCAATATACCAATAGACAGACTATCTTAAAACCCATGCGAAGCAGTGTATTAGGCTTTTAAGGACAGAACACCTGTGCAGTAGAAATCTCATCTATTCAATTCATTTAAATTGTGTCACTTTTGATCAAAACATGAAGAAGAGGAACAACAACAATTACTCTAACCTGAATAGAATATACCAAGGCAATCCGCAACATTTGCTTATCAATAGATCATGGCTAATAGCTGATAAGCGCTTAGGAAATGTTCATTTATATTAGCACTCGACTGAAAGCTATCAGTACTGCAACTAATCCCTAACCAATGGAAAAAGTAACACAAAATAAGAACAGACACAACATTCAGCACTTTCAAAAGCTTATAGCACATAGAATTGTCATCATTATAACTAAATGTTCTGACATTTCTTTGTAGGTATTAATCGCTCACGATAGTATAGTAGCTCTAGCTGCTCTACACCTTTCCTAATCGATCAATGGATAACAGGCTTAAGGGGATGAGCCCTCAGTTTCGATAAATCAAGACTAGAATCAAGCTCTTCATCCAGCTCCCCAACAATGCTTCTGCAAGAATCAAGGCATATAGGTTATGAAATCGCATGTACTAAAAATGTCAAAGGACATAAATCCTCACACTTTTCCCTGCCGGATGAAACAAAGTTAAAAGGTATTACATGTTGTCACCCCTTATTATGTACAAACCCAGCACAAGCTGTTGAACACCTTCCTGTGGATCAGAAGAAGCCAGAGTCAAGTTACTTAGCAGAGTGAAAGTCCACTATCACTAGAAAAATAACCAAAAATTAAACAACCATTCAGCACTCTTACCACAACCCCCCACCCCTAAAAAAAAAAAAAAATATGGCAGCATCAAGACAAGGGTGATCTCACAGAAAGACGCTGAAATCTTCCTGGGGAAGCTAATAAAGGCTCCATTTAGAAGCTAACAAATATATTGATTCTCAAATTCACCTCCAATTGCACTTGCACCAAAAGAGAGAGAGAACCTGAGTCATGTCAAGCTAAGGGTACAAACCTTTGTGGAATAGACACGTTCGTGAGATTCATCAAGGATAATATTTGTAGCCTGGTCAAAGCCTTTTAGAACTCCCTGAATTGAAAACCAAACTTGTTAATACAATTATTGCCTCATTCATAAGATCTAGCTGGTCCACTGGGCTAATATCATGTAACATACCACTATATTGCGTCCATCATTTGTGATAACTGATATAGTTTCTGCACAGACAAAATGACTAGGGAATAAATTTTTAAGAAAAAAAAGGAGTACGACAAAGAAACTCTGAGAACTAACATCCCCAAAGTTAAAATCACTTTTTCCCACCATAAATATAAACCAAAGTTTTCAGGCTTGCTTTGAATCAGATTCAAACGATGCCTCGAGCCATAGAAGTTTATGCTCGAGTCTTAATAGGCATAAACTTCACAAGTCAAGGCACTCCACCTGCCGTGCTTAATGTGCATTGACTCTTGAGAGATGAATTGGATGGACTACTACTATCATTTCTGTTTCGTTTATATTTAGCTTATTTTTTCGTAACTCAGTCAACCAAAGTTACTAGATTGAATGCATTGCATAGTCTACTAAACCTTTGAACAATCTTAATGTCATTTAAATAATGTCTTTTCTTTCCAAGCATGATGCAAAATGCTTGCACTCGTTACTAAAAATTTGAAACAGAAGTAATCATCATGTTTATTTCTGTTTCTCTTATTTAATTGGTGTCATTTCTTTAATGTATAACCAATAATACTGGAACAAAGTATACTCCACATACTCTGGTACATCATTGAGCAATCTTGATGGGATTTAAATGTTTTTCCTTCTCACAGTAAATCTTCAATTAGAGTACAACATTTAACACATTAACCATTCAACAATTTGCTCTTTTGAATTCCCTCACCTCCACTAATTCTAAACAAACAAATGGAAAACACTCTGACCATTACTCTTTTGTAATCAATCATATATGTGGATAAGAGATGTATATGGAGACCTCAAACTGCTATAGACATATTTTTTGCAGAAGAAGTTTTCACAAAATCTTCTACTCCATAGTTACACACAACTTTTTGTTTTTTGATCGGTAAAAAAAAAAAAATAGAAAAGAAAAAGTCGTCATTTGAATAGCTTACACCTCAATGCACCTAGGCTTGTGCCTTGTACAAAGACCGACAAAACAGCTTGCCTACAGGTTAATAAATACATGAAACATAAAAGAATGGAAAGGGTTTGTCAAGTATTTGCATACGATCTACAAGTGATTCAAGTCCAGGGCCACCACTTGACATATTTGAGTTCACAAATGGATATGTCAGAGATCCGTACACAAGATTGGCTATGAACCAAATTTTCTGCCAAAATAGAAAGGACATGAGTTCTTCAAGGGCAATATACAGAGAAGTAAGGCAACCTGATATATGGCAAACATCTTGTTTTATTGGTTTATATACGAGGACATTCTTATAAAAAAAACAAATAAAAAACCTATCAAAAATTCATATACAAGGACATTTCTTTGTACTTTATACATTCCTTCTTTTTATTCTTTTATGACTTTACAAACAAAGCATTAGGGGACCAGAGGAGACCGAGGGTGAGATTCAAAATGGCAAAAACAAGACAATCAACAAAGTCACAAATAAGCATACAATATATTTGTTTAATAAATAAAAACATGAAAATCATCTTACATCAACTTTTTTTTGCTTTTTTTTGATAAGTATCTTACATCAACTACAAAGGGGTAAAAAACAAAACTGGATAAGATTACCATCTGTATAGAATAATCACTTATCTGTCATTTTAAGATCTCTTTAAAGCATAGCGGAGTCTTAAAATTATCATGAGACATCCAATTGCAAAAACGAAAAAGTCAATTCATACAAAATTTAAACCTTTATATACCCACAGATGCAAAGGCCAGACCAGAAGTAAACTATATTTACAAGTTTACAAGTCTCTCCGGTGATGTAAGTATTTTAAATACTGCATTTTCTCTAAGTTCAAAATACGGAGTAACTCAGGCTAAAAGGCTGAAAATTTAGGAAAGGATGATTGCACCAAACCATGCTCAATGTTGGTAAAGGCACACATAAGCACAAAGCACCAAGGCCAAAGCTGCTAAGAACATTAAAAGCGTGCTTTTTTAGTGAGCTTAGAGCACAAAAGCAGCACTTTTTACTTCTTTGAAAAAAAATATAAACTATCTGTGTTAATTATTATTACTCATCTGGACTTTTTTATTTGGTCAATACGTAAATTTTGACACTTTAGATGTTCATTTGATTGCTTATGTTAGCATATAACTCAATACAAACAATTCATGTGCTTTTTTTTTTATAATTGCCTATTTTTGAATCTTTGATTCAACTGTGTATCTTAGGAAAGGGTGATTGTACCATGATTTTGCCTCTGAAAAACAGAAACCCGATGCCCAGATGATTGTTTAATTCAAAATCCAACTAAACTAGGGGCTGTGTAGTGTATTTGTGTGTGAGGTATAGCGCAGCCACAGACATACAGTGATACAATGCATCCAAAAACACAATGAGACAGCCTCATTTGTATTCAAAACCCACCTCAACTCAACTCATCTCATCTCATCTCATCTCATCATTACAACTTTCCCAAATTTCCACACAAAATATAATAAATAATTCAACTTTTATTCTACTATTCACAAACAATCTCAACCCACCTCAACTATCTCTTTAATTCAATTCAGCATACGCAGACCAGCCCATCATCAGCGGACTAAATTAGCAAGCCATAGACACACAATCAAGTTACAGAATATGAACAATTTGCAAGCTCTTCGACCAAATCACATACAAAAATTTACCGTTTTGGGCAACTAAACCAATTAAGACTGAATGAGGAGCCCTAGAAATAAATTTATCAAAAAAAAAAAAACAAATGCCCAAGACCCATGTACCTCTGAGAAGGCAGCAATATTCAGTTATCCCGAGCCAGAAATAACGAAAGCACTTGAGTGACTGAAAAAAAAAGAGAGAGAAAAACTAGAGTCTTAGAAAAACCAACAGAGAGAGCCGAGAGAGAGAGATGAGAGAGAGACAGAGAGAGAACCTTGAAACGAAGCAGTGGAACGGAGGCCTGGAAGCTCGGAGTCCGGAGTCGGCAGTCGGCAGTCGGCAGTCGGCAGTCGGCAAGCGGCTGAGACGAGGAGATTTCAAGCTAGAGAGTTTAGAGTGGTGGTTAGCTGGCCGCTGGAGAGAAGAAGGTTCTAGCCTTCTAGGGTTCGCCGGTTCGGGTTTGGGAGTGGTGGGTGGCTCTCTTGCCCTCTATAAACCAAGACGGCGCCGTTTAGGTTAATGTAAACCGTAAAAAATTCAGAGCATTGACAGTAAAACTGTAAAGTGCCTATACTTTGGAAAATCCACTTTTTTTTTTTTTGATAGGCTTTGGAAAATCCACTTCTTTTCATTTTACCAAGACATTTTACGTTAACATCAAATTCTCTAAATTTATATCTACTTTATTAAAATTTTTATTTTTAATCTTAATTTATACTTTTTAATTATAATAGTAATTAGAATGTTTATTTTCTATTAAAAAAGAATACATTAAAACACGATATTTTTCGGCAAATATATTTTTTTAACTTTCATATTATTCCAAAGGTCATATTTCTTCAACAGATATATAATTTTCCAACAATTATATTTTTCTAGCAGTCATACTCTTTCAAGGGTTTTATTCTTCCAACAGACATATTCTTCCGACTGCTATATTTCTCTAATGGTTATATTCTTTTACTATAAAATATTATTCACTTTTATACAAGTTTCTTTGTGAAATTGTTTTTTTATTTTCTTCTGATGGACCGTTCTCTTTTTCGCAAAATATTGGCACTTCTTGATTCAGAATCTGAAATTTGAGGAAGGTGTGAAACGTGTTTTTGGTGTGCTTCAAGCATGATTTGCTATAATTCATGGACTTGAGTGATTTTTTTCACATTAAAACGTTCAATAATATTATGATGACAAGCATAATTTTACATAATATAATTATTGAAGATGAACGGATTAACAATGAATCTGAAGACTTTGAATATGAACAGATCAATGAAAGTCCACGCTAGCTCATGCCACTTAGCCCTATAATTGAATTTAGTGAGTTCATTCGATGTCATCATGATATTAAAGATAGGAAAACGCATTGTCAACTCCAAGAAGATCTTGTCGACCACTTATAGCAACTATATAGCGAAGCATAAGATTTTGTCATGTACGATTATATTAATGTTTTATTTTTTATTTACACTATCATTTCCTTTTATTTTTTTAGAAGATTATGTAACCATTTATCTTATGTAAAGAATGTAGTATGACTTTTTTTTATTCAAATCGTGCAATTACCTTTTTAATAAATATTCAAAACGGTCATAATTAATGTTTGTATTTTCCTTTGTTATATCATTAAGAACCTCATATGTCCAACATAAATAGATCCCAAAACAACAAATGGAATGTCCTTAGAAGCGTCAAACTTTCAAAGAAAAAAAAAATTACTCAACTAAAAAACAAGCCAACAAACAATGTGTATGGCTCAAAATAAATCATGAAAACTAACCTAAAATGCATTTCAAAATATACTAATTTCTCCTGCTACGACTTTCAAGGATTTTCATTTGTCATTGAAGATGACATTCTTATAGCATTGAAGACATGACGCTTGTATTAATAAAAATGAAGTATAATGATCTCTTCAAAGAATTCATGTACATGCGTGCATATGTCTCGGTGCCCAAATAAATCTAAAGCTAGTCACCTGTCATATATATATATGTTGCCAATTAAATCTAAAGAATTCATATTTTGCTGCCCAAACCGATATTTTGCCACCGAGCTGAGTGTTATTGGTAATTACGTATATATACAGTGCTTTTTTTGGGTAATATGCACAAATAATTGGCAGGCAAGTCTATCAAACAAGACCTATTTTTGCATTATGATTTTTTTCCCCTTAAATACAATAACCATGATAAACATTTTATTCAAACTAAAATTTCAAGAGATTGCATCCAACCAAAACTGCACGATCAGTAGATAAAAATTATAGAGCATGGGAAGAGAAAGGAAAGCTATAGAGATAAGATAAAAAATGGTGATTATATATGTGAAGAACGAGAGAGAGAACACACAGTTATTCGAAGCTTCCAGTAGTTTTTTATTTCTCCTTTCAAAGAACCCATCAAGTACTCCTTCCTGTTCTAGGATAGATAAATACACAAACACTGACTTTGCTTTCCAAGAAAATTTCAAAAATAGCCAAGCACAGTGTTGAAGAATGAAGAGAGAACGAAAAGGGAGGGAGGAACTGATACCAAAATATTGTATAAAAATATACTTGAGAAAATTATTTAGCCAACTGAAGTTAATTGACAAATTTGGCCATGCAGCAGAAATAAGTCTCGCTAAATACAACTTCTAAGCTACAGGAATTCCAACTTAGGAGTTTCATGGTACACCATTGTACTTAGTAGTCAAGAAAAAAAGTATTTACTTGATCTTTTTCGGTTCAATTAAACTTAAATTTTATGGAGAACTTTCTTAGAGTACTTGAATATTTCACTTTAGGCTTTAGCTCGCTCTCTCCCTCTCTCTCTCTGATCACACACACTGTTGGAAAGCTAATGGCAATGGTTTGTGAAGATTTTGTTACTTTTATGATGAATGGGCCGGGTACTACAGCATGATCTAATTAATTTCATGAACGTACCGTCCGAGAGCTGATAGTGATTGTACGTGCATGTCTGGCTATGCTAGTATAAGCTAGAATTTGGCCGGTAATGTTGGCTTGACATTTTCACGATTTAACGATGTGGGTTGAGACTCCTCGTGACATGCTTAAATGCATCGGCCGGAAAAATATCTAACTTTCACAACCCTAGCTAATTAATTATGATAAATGTGAGGTGACTTTCACTAGTACACGTACCTTTGAGTTTAACCTTTTGTACATCGCCAGGCACATTTGATCACACTGGATTACTGGCCTGTAATTTTTTTGACAAGTGTTAATACGTACGTACATGAGGCTTACAGGCATGTATTTATTGGGATGCAATATCAAATAATAAAATCATTACCTTACAGTGGTACTACTCTAGCAGATTGCATAAGATGATCAGAAGATATTCTAACGTTTTGAGCTGGTTTTGTAGTGTTAGAAACAGTTAAGAGTCAAGACCTCCTAATCTGCATCAGTCTCCAAATCATCACCCAGCTCGAGCGAGTGTCGAGCGAACGTAGATTTTGTGCACTTCGCTCAAGCCAACAGTTAAGCGAGAGTCGAGCAAAGCTCTCTGCCTAAACTCGCTCGAGCTGGGTGTCGAGCGAGGGTCGAGCGAAGCTCTCTAACTTGGATACCGCTCGAGCTGTATGTCGAGCGAGAGTCGAGCGAAGCTCTCTGCCTGAACTCGCTCGAGCTGGGTGTCGAGCGAATGTCGAGCGAAGCTCTCTGTCTTCATATTGCTCAAGCTGAATCTCGAGCTATGCTTGAGCGAGACTCTCTGTCTGACTTCGCTCGAGCCGAGTGAACCTCCGCTCGAGCAGACCTACGACACATGCACTATTCCATCTGAATTCAAGCCACCTCTTAACAATTGTCATAGTCGTGACATCCCCAATGTTTTTTTTTCCTGATATATTTAGCTACGTACAAGGCTTAGTTACTTCATCGAAGGCACACATGCATTTTGTAAAGTAAATTTGATGTTCCTATTACTTGTGGCTGGACATGTCTGCGTGAGGCCTGCTCTGTTACATGCAGGTTTTGTGCCCACGCAGTTGCATGCAGACATAGTGCATGCCAATTTACAATGTCTCACAATCTTGCAGGAGAATAAACTTTAGTTTTAGCTTCTTTCGTAAAGACTATCATGTGCACATTAACTGACATTGATTGCGGCAACACAACATATGATTAACCAACCATCGATTTACCGAATCAATTAATAAGGCAAGCATTCCAAACCCATCAAGCAAAACCCTTTGTGAGAACTCTCAATCGGCTAAGATAACTTCAAATAAATTGCTAAACACTTCACGACAAGGTATATTGATTTGAACATTAAATATTTACGAAGCATCAAAAGACAGAAGTAAATGATCTAAACTGTTTGATCTCATCCAAAAACATCATACTATTACCAAGACTTCTCGAGCTCAAGATCACACTGCCAGACAATTAACCAAGAAAGAACACCTTTCTCCCAAAACCCAAAACAATGTGGACTCAACTTTGAAAGCCAATTATAGATAACTTAGAAAATAAGACTAACTTTACTAATATCATTCTGTAAAAAAATCCCAATTTTGGTCTAGCTACTCGCTGATGCCATCTTCAGAACTACAAAGCCAACAATGCAAAGACACCTATCAATTTCTGAAACTCTTGGCATGAAATTCTTTAAAACAAAAACATGAATAATATACAAAACGAAAAAAAAAAAAACTAGAAAACTAGAAAACTTGTATTGTTTATTTAGTCTTCTCAAATTATGATGCGTAGAGCAGAAACCAAGCACTAGATTCCATATATAGCAGTAGTTCCTTGTTTATGGGGGAAAGCACCTGTAACCAGCAAACTTTTTTCCATCACTTCCTCAAAATGGTCTCTCACAAAACTCTTCCTCCATGCATTTCCTCGAAGCTGCTGATCATGATAGAAGCTAGCTAGCTAGACACCAAACATTATTTTGCGTCAAAATTAAGGAGAAAAAAAAAAACACCAACATTAGCGTGATTTAGGGTTCAATATCTAATAATACCAACATTATTAGGAGAGAAAATTAAAGAGCTAATGGTCATTCTTAATTAATAATGGCACGTCGCACGCAGTCATGCACATGCATGATTCTCATGATCAACCTCCTAGCTAGCTAGTTTCGGCATTCTTAATTAACATGGGACCTCATGCATGTTGGATTAAATTGGTCAATTATTTTCCGAGTCCTAGCTGTTGTTGACTACCCTAGATATTACCTAATTAAAAACTTGAATATTATTAGTTCATGTTTTATGTACTCCATTTGTTTCCTCGTTGGCTGCGCAATGTAGTTGAAATTTTAAATCTCTTGGATCAACGAGGCTTTCTTTAAACGGTTTGTCGATGACAAGTTTAATTTATAGAGTCGATCTCTTTCGTTTGTCAGTTTGTCAATGTCAAGTTTTATGGATCGGAGTCGATCGATCTCGAACGGATTGTCGAGCAGTATTATTTATTTCCGAAATTCAAAAGATTGAAAATAATAGCTAGGATCCCATAATTTTGGCCAAGACGGTGGTTCTGACTTTTGACTACTGATCAGATCACTCGAACTGACGTCGACTTCACGTGCAAGAAGATCAGACAGTTTGAGATTGTGCTGCATGCATGGTCGGCTAGCTAAAACCAAAAATCTTTTATTAATCTTATTGATTTATATATATCAAATCTGCCGTGGTCGACATATTTTATATATATATATTGTTTTAAAAGGATCTCAAAACGCTGTTTTGTTAGTTTGAAACGACTAAATTATGGAACGTCCCCATCTTCTAAGAACCATCTTTTGGGAGTTTATCAGATGATCTATAGCACATGTACACCACATGAGATGCTTGATTCTAATCATTTTTACTAGGAAATAAAACCTCGGTCAATCACAATTCAAAAGTTTGTTGTGTCCTCTGAATCATGCCATTAATTAAATTAAGCAGTTCCCAGCCACTTGCCGGATCTTGTGAATTAATATATAATATATAATATCATCATATAATTATATAGGATGACTAATCTATTTAATTTACCTTTTCTAAATCATTTTTTTCCTTTTTTTTTTTTTTGGGGGGGGGGGGTTGTTGTTGTGTTTGCCATTAATTATGTTAATATTATTACTTCATTTTAGGAGAAACATTCATGAATTATCACTATTTTTGGTTTATGTATATTTTGATCATGTCTTGGGTAAGTTTGTTTCATTTGGTCAAGAATTCCTTACACAGATCAGCATATAATTAATGAGATATAAGGTTTTTTAGAATTCTTAATGTTTAAAAGGGATTTGAGAATCATTTGGTACAACTATAAATTAAAATAGATAACGTGGTAATCTGCCATGCAATCACAATATACCATATAATTAAAATCTTGACATATATAATAATTACATATTAATTTTAATTGATATGACATCTCATAATAAAACAAAAGTATCGTACTGTATAATTAATATTCTAAAACTATATATCTATTAATTATTCAAAATTAAGGGGCTTATTATACATAAAGTATGACTTACAATATTTATTGGTGAGGTATTCAATAATTAGCTAGTATCCACCTCGTATTTTTATATCTATCTCTTTTTAAATCTAAAATTTATCCTAAAAATCTCGTACATCATGTACATGATGATCAGTCCGCCAGCTTAATTTCATTTCTGTATATATATATATATATATAGGACGTATTATTTTGCATGCATGTGCCAGCTCGTTACCAGATATATATTAATTATACATGAAAATCTCTCATTTCACATTTGTTTATTCATAATTGAAAAATAAAAACACTGTTGAGTATCATGATGAGGTTCTTGAAACTGTCTTTTTTGTTTCAATTGGGTTCTTTCTATTTGGTAATGATGACTCGTGTTGTAAACTGATTATCACTTGTCAGGAGACCAAGAATCTTTTATGAAATTAGGAATCACGATCTTATACCCAATATTTTGTTTTAATTTGGTTTTTAAGTTGCTTGTGATCATCAAATGGCATCTTTGTCATATGTTTCTTTTTTCTTTTTTATCTGTCTGGACTTATTATTAACAAAAATTCTACTTGCACACGGGAGGGGTACCCCCCGCGTACCCGGAACGTCCATGTAGGATTATTGAAACGGTGCGGTTTGCACCGTTTCAATAATCCACTCGTTTGCCTCCCAGATATAGAAAGGCCTTTTGAACTCATAAAACTGGTTTCGGCCATGGAACCCCGAGGGACTTGAACCCGCGTTTCGCCTCAGCAAGAAGATCATGGAACCCCGAACGGAAGCGTACGGGAACCTTCCCAAGCAAGCAACGAAAAAGTTTCAAGCAGGGTGGTCATCTTCTTCTGCTCAAACACACGACTGCCCCACCGACGTCATAGAAGACGAAACACAAAGGGAGGTACTTTCATGTGTATTAGTATCTTATCTTCTTGTGTTCTTTTGAAAATGCACCGAATCTCCCATTGATTGGGTTTGTTTCTTCAAAATGAATGTTTGGATTCTCCCAATACTGAGGAAACATTCATCTTGAATAACTGAAAACCCTAACCCTAACCCTAATATAAGATTTCGAAATTCTTGTAGATTCGAAATAGCACTTGATTTAGATCCGAAATTGCAACTGATTTCGAAATAGTTGTGGATTTGAAACTTGTGGATTTGAAACCCCTTTATCGGTATGTACTCTGTTTTTTTTTTTTTTTAGGAAAAAGCCTTTTAGGGTTTTAGGGGGGGACGAGTTCATCGGGTTTATTTCTCTAACATTACTCTTGATTGTTGTGAATGTATGCATGAAATTGAAATAGGATACTGAGTCCTGATACATTTATGTTGTTTTGTTTTGTGGGAGAAATTTAGGGTTCATCTTAGTCACTAGATTAGTCCTGAATCCTGATACATTTATTTTCTAAAATGTAAACTATCCATTTTTTGTTACTATGTAATCTTGTTTAGATTTTGTGTTTTTTTTTTTTTTAATTGCATATTGTTTTGGTATGTCAAAGTAGTCGTTGTCAGGTGTATATCAAGCTCTTGATCTCTTGTTGAGGTTCACCTAATATTCAGCATCTTTTTCTTAGATTTATCTCATGGGATTAATTCATGAAGAAAGTGTATAATTAACTTCCTGAATCTGTGAATTGTTGGTTTGTTTAATTCCTCTTTTCTTTTAATTTGCTGTGTGGTGGTTCTACTTTACTATTCGAAACGTGTCTGAGGTTTTGTTGGCATTCAAATGTCTGGTGAACCATTAAAAGGCTGAAAGTTGTGATGGGTCGAACTAATTGACTTTTCTCCTAAATATGTGCCACTTTTTTGCCTTTTTCCCAACAGATTTCGAGTTGGTTTGATATATTATTTGTCTTTTCAAACTAATCTGTTAGTCTGTTCATTATTTGTAAGGTCCAACACGTAGAATATCTTATTAATTGTTTGGAGAGTAAGATTTGTTTAGTTTAAATGTGTAGAGACTTTAAATTAGTCTTGATAGTTGATATTGTTTGAAAGAAGATGCTGCAAGTTTAGTTTTGTTCTTGATTGTCTGTTTTCCTTTTCTTTCTTCTTTGCCGTCAGTTTAAGAATAAGCTGGTTTCCACCACGGACTCTTCTTCATCTTTTGGTAAACCAAGTCTGGGTCAACCATTATGCTTCTGTGAAATTGAAGCCCAACTAAGATACTCATCTACTATAAAAAATCCAGGACGACCTTTCTTAGGGTGTCCTAACTACAACACAAAGGTAATGATATTAATGTTTAATCAAAATTTTAAAATTATGTGCATCTCACATGTTTCCAAAAAATGTTTAAAATGATTAGGGATTACCATATTGTAAGTATTTCAAGTGGGTTGAGGAGGATCAATACAAAAAGTCCGATCTAAGAGAAACTCACAATGAACTGTTAAGAGCCAAGAAAGAGCTGGAGAAGATACTCGATGATATCGAAAAGAGCAAAATTGATCTCCGTAAGAGAGCGGATGAGATCGAGATGAGAGAGATGACGCTATCCAATAGAAATGAGGAGGTTGTGAAGAAGGAGTTGGCGGTTCTTGTACGCGAAGCGCAAATAAGACACTCACGCACACTACTCCGAGTGTATTGGGCTGCCGCATTTGTTGTAGCATGTTACTTGTCTTGCAAATAGGTGACTTAGGATTAGTGTTAGAAGTTAGTTGCTATGTATATCTAAGTTGTTTATATGTTGGTTGGTGATGTTAGAACTTAGTCTGGTTGTATAGTCTAATTGTATTTTATGACAATGACATAACTTGTGGAAGTAGCTGTTTATATATTTAATATATTATTATATATCATTTTTCAACTTCTTCTCCTATTAAGCAAACAACTAAAGAAATAATATGATAGGTTGAAAGTGATACAAAAACTGGCTAGGATTTAACCATTATGAGAGAGCTTAATATTTGTACACTTTCTTTTGCATGTGTATCATTTATCTCCTTAGCAAAACATTTTTTGCTTGCATATGCGATAAAATTGATAGCATATAAGAGATTCAATTCCTCTTCTCCAGTGCTATATGAACCAAAATAAAGGCATAATGCAGAGATCCGAACTCATGAGCAATGAATTATGGTCTATTTTTGTGTTATCTGTAAAGTGTATTAGGAGGATGAATCCAAACTCATTGATATACTTGAGCACAAGAAAGCTCTTATTCTGCAGCCATATACCAGATTTCATCAGCGTTTTGACCACAACCACAAAAGCAAAATTCTGGCAATTGAAGCGTTTTGACCACAATGAGATAAGCAAATTTTTGATTAAATAAAATTCAAGCATCATAACCATACAAGACCGTAACTATATATTTAAAGCTGATGAAATATATATAAAGACCATTAAAAAAACTGTAGGGACAATTTGTTAGATGGCCATCACAGCTACTCAAAATGTAAATGATCATAACGTAAAAAACTTGCAAATAAAATGGGAGTCTCACAGGGGTATAACGTAAAATAGCATTATCCTGTTATTGGAGGCAAATACATATTTCAAGCAAATCTATCCCAGCCTGATCTTACATGCCTTTGTACCACTGAGTACAACTTGATAAACTTACAGAAATGACTAATGTTTCATCCAAAAAACAAAAAATGACAAAATAACAACACCCATGACTCATCTATAAATTAAGAGTTAGCCTTGATATCTTGAGTTTTTGCAATGAAAGATTGCCATCCGTATAACTATAGTATATGCCAGTAGTAATCACAAAATACCAACTGTCATTCACATCGAGCAACCACACCCTGCATGGAGAAAGATAGTTATCAGTATATCAGCTGCCCCCATTTGCCCCCTGGAATAATTTTTGTTACTTTTATGTTCAACCATTGTTCGAATAATGCCGATGATTGAAAGTGTGATCATTGATTGGAAATTAAAAGACCTTTTTACAAGTACGAATGTAAGGGAAAAAAACACCAAAATACTTTCTTTCTTTAATCTTTACTGATCATCTCTACTAATATTACAGACAACAAGATATGGTCATTACATTATGTAAATAGATTTAATAATGACATTCAGCAAGACATTATCTGTCAACTTAGACCTTTTGACTAGACTTAAAAAGGCACATATTCAGACGACAGGAAATGGCTTATTGCATTACTTTTTTTTTTTTTTCACTGATGACGATCAGCAAGAGATTGTCTTTCAACTTAGACCTTTGTATTAGAGTAGAAAAGGCTCATATTGAAAATGAACTTTTGGTACATGTAAGGTAAAAGAAAAATGAAGTATTGGATGGTAAAAATCAGTCTACTAAGGCTACCCAACAAGCAAAATTATGTGATATAATCCATGTCCAAAGATGAATCAAATTGAAGACAGGAAAGAGGTCTGTATAAGGAGTCACATAATTGAATCCAGTATCTCAGAAGCATGCATCTGAGTTACTGGGTTAAAGCTACTCTTCCAGAGACTTCAAACCCATTAAGAAAAACTTTCCAGCACAGTTTCATATGGAGAGGTTTTGCTTTCAATTCTTGTATTAGGCTCATATAGAACCAACCTATGTTATGGAACAGACAGCGTAACGTGTAACCTATCAAAGAAAAAAAGTGGAGCAAACTAACATACTACAGGTAATTGCTAATTCAAATGATTTTATTGTGTGGTTTATATAAAAAGACAGGAAAGTTTAACTTCATTTTTTTAATGGTCATCCTGGCAATAGATCAGGATCAACCATACTGCAATTTGACTGACATACTGAATAACATATACCACATGTACTGATGAAACCGAACTAATCTGTGATATTACCACTAAATTTTCATATAGAATTAATAAGAAAATCATCAACCAAACATTTCATTGAAAAGAACATGCATGGCCACGAAAGGACAAACCTCCAAATGTGTTCTATGATCTCTCCCTTTTCAATATGCTGATCAATCAATGCGGGTACATCATCCGGAGTAACATACCCATACCTGCCATCATTAACAAGGACTATGTAACACCGGAGTAACATACACAGCTTATACTCATTCCTAACCAATTGTTTGGCCAAAAATAGAAAAGCAAGCATAGCACGTATCCAACATTGGAAATTACACAAAAATGTTAAAATACCTTAATGGTGGGAACTAATATGCAAATATTACAGCAAATTAGTTCCCTGGGCCTTCCCACCACTGTTGACCCAATTGTGATTCATCCAACCTAATTTGTCCCGGTTGTGATCCATCCAACCCAAATTGCACCTATAAAAATTAATAAGCAAAAAATCAGAGTAATGTCAATACTACTATTGGTTGTACATGAAAAAGTTGGATAATTTTACACTTTCTTGACTCCCACACATTGGTTGTCCAAGCTGGGTTCCACCAATGACACAAGCTGATTTGTCTTGAACAAGCTGGTGCAAAAAAAAATTACTCTTAAATTCAAATCAAGTGTCAACACATAATTATAACAATTCAAGTATAAATATAACTAAAGTAATATAATATAACATAACCAACATTAGAAATATCTATCTCTGATGGGCCAAATAAATTCCTGCATGTGTCCGGCATTGGTGTATCTCCTCCATCTCTCTAATAAACAAGTAGCATTTGCAAAAAGTCAGTTTGTGCATTAATAAAATAAGTGGCCTAAAACTATATATTTAAAGCTGAAATATATTGCACCTGTTTACGTTTCCGGTTTACTGGTGCCCCGGCTGCCTTTCCTTTAAGTTTCCGCATGTCTTTCTCCATCCTGGATGCTTTCCTCAGAGATGGAGGTCTGCCTTTCCCTCTGACAACTAATGGACTGAGTACTTTTTTCGAACTACCCACTGTGGTTGTGTCATTTTGAGTACAAGGAACATTGGAACCAGTGAGGGTCATCGATGAAGGGTCTACTTTCTCATTATATAATTCAATCATTGCATGTAACTTATGTGTGGCATCCTCAGTATGTTTTTCTGAACCCGCTGCATGAGTAATCATTTCATAACAGATTTTTAATAAACTAGCATATCTGTAAGCATCTGGCCGCTGATCTCCAGCATCATAACTACTACCGATTAACGTGTATCTCCTTTTGATATCCTTCCTCCATCGGTCTAAAATGTACTTCTCTGGCAGGAATTTTATCCCGTTACATTTAAATACAGCGAAAATGTGCCTACACAGTATACCCTTCATCTGAAATAAACCACATGAACACTTAGCATCTGCACCTTCCTCACTGAAGTCCACAAAAAAGGTAACCAATTTAGTGAACTCTTCCACACGAACTTCGTCCTCTAATTGATAGGTCTTTACTGCACCATCCCTCTTAACTAACTCTGGATCTAAATCAATAATGCCGGTTAGTTGCATCTGAACTTCCCTAAATTTAGCATTTGTGTACAACTCTTGAAATCTCTTTTCGATAGGAGATCTAGATATGCAAGGAATGGTAACGCTAAATGAGTGGAAGTCCGCATTATTTTCATTCTCAATTTTTTTTTGCAACGCACTATCAAACTGATCGACAAACTCTTTCAAGTTTGTCTTCGCATGCACATAACCATCGAAAAACGCGTTCATGCTTTCACTGCGCTGCGTTGTACTCATCCCAGCCCAGAAACAGTCCTTCAAGAATGCAGGTACCCAAGACTCACGCTCAGTGTATAAACTTTTCAGCCAGACATTCTCATGCAAATTGTAAGTGGTGATTAACTGATCCCAAGATTTCTCAAACTCTGCAACAGTTTGCGTGTCATACACAGATTTCATCAACGCATTCTTCATCCCACTTTTGTAGGAAGCATAGGAGGACAACTTCTCGGGAACTTTTTTAAGTATATGCCACAAACAAAGTCGATGTCGGCTTTCAGGAAAGACAATAGCAATTGCATTTTTCATCGCTCTGTCCTGATCGGTGATAATAGCTTTAGGAGCGATACCATCCATACACTTCAACCACGTCTGGAATAACCAGACGAAGGTCTCTGTATCCTCACTGGAAATCAATCCTGCTCCCAACAGAATTGACTGCCCATGGTGGTTTACACCAACAAATGGTGCAAAGGGCATCCCATATCTATTCGTCAGATATGTAGTGTCGAATGTCACCACATCACCGAAGTATTGGTAGGCTGCCCTACTACGGGGGTCAGCCCAGAAGACATTCCTCAACCTCCCCTCATCATCCAAATCCATCAGGGCAAAGAAACCGGGATTTTTGTACTGCATCCTACAAAAATACTCTTGAAGCGCTCCAGCACCACCTTTACCAAGTCTTAGATGTCTTGCCTTATCGATATAATTACGACAGTCCTTTTCTAGAAATGGGAGGTTCTCGAATCCACCAGCGCCAACGACGAGAGATCCGAAGCTCTTATTCATTCGGATCCCAGCCATATCATTTATATCTAGGACTCTTTTTACAGAGTCACTCACTTCTCTATTACATCGGAAGAAGCGAGATTTATTTGGGCTAAGGCCATGGTTATGGAGATTATTCACTGTTGTCAACCGGAACTTCCCATCAACTTTTAAGGCATTAACCTTTGCCTTACATTCTGTCTTTCCTGTTGGACGTGGTCTAGCGACATTCAATGTCCTATTCCGGGCCTTCCCACCACGGGCACAACCAAGGGTGGCATATCGGACAGTGCCATCATCCCCTTTATCAGTCCTTCTTATCAATACCCCAAACCCGCTTTTTTTACCATAATGCTTATAATAAGCCATTAATTCTTCAAACGTATTAAACTCCATTCCCGACTTTGGCTCCTCAATGAGATCACCACCAACTTCATCCTCTAACTGTGGTGTCCCGCCAATCCCAACCTCAGTTTCTTCTGAATTGAGTCTATCCTCTTTACTTTCTTCAACTCTTTCAGATGTACATGGAATATCAGTTTCTCTACACTCAGGTGGTTCCTCTATATCAACTCTCCCACTCATAGCGGGGCTTGTAGCCATGAGAGGGTTCGGGTCACCGACATTCTGCTAAAAAAAAAAGAAATC
Organism: Juglans regia; assembly: GCF_001411555.2. Classification (NCBI taxonomy): domain Eukaryota; kingdom Viridiplantae; phylum Streptophyta; class Magnoliopsida; order Fagales; family Juglandaceae; genus Juglans; species Juglans regia. Next base: position 25,738,964 of record NC_049914.1, on the reverse strand, counting down.
AATTCCCTTAAACTAAAAATATGGCCAACTTATACAAACAAAAAAACAAGAACACAATTGAATCACCACTTCATAGTTTCTTGGATATTGGCCGCCATCAGGATATGGAGATAAAGGCATTGGCCAAGCAGGAAGTGGTCCGTAGTAACCGGGACTAGTGTAATCTACAAAGTACCGGTTACTTGATGGTATATCCTAGCATGTTGTTACACAAGTTATTTATGTATTTTGAAAATAAATATCAACTCAAAATAGAAATAAAGCAACACCTGTAAAAAATATAACATACAGCGGTTTGGGAATTTGAGCTAGATGGTGTTTGGGAAGATGAGTGTTCTTCCCCTTTTCCCATGCCGAGAGGAACTAATAGAAAGCTTGAACTGATAGCAAAGTGATGAACCAAATTACTTATTTATGACTGTAACATTCTCAAAATTGTATTGACATTATTTTTTTCTCAGTCTAATAAAGGTAAGAAAAGCCAGAAAAGCATTAGATGAACCAAATGCAAATGCCGCCTCACCCAACATATATAGGAATCTATCCATTTCGGACAAACAGTCTATCAATTTCAGAAAAGCATTAGATATGCATATGCTTATATACAGCATTAAAATGAGTGGCATTACATGCAAACATGTACGTTTTCCCGTGATCTACATGCACATGATGCTTCATGAGTGGTCAAAATGAAAAAAAATATTGATAGAACGGAAATCTGGATATGCTAATGAATGCAACAGTACGAACCAAAAGGAGGTTAATTCCAAGTCTATTTAAAAATTGATAACAAAAGATCACAGAGGTGGATTCAGCTTTTTTGTTATTTTAAATCGTGTCGAACATCAAGCTAGAACAGCATTATCCTTAATAGTAAAAACCACATCATCTTCACATGGAATGTTAGTATTACTTCCTTTTGCAGAAATAATTTGACATCATTCAGAAGTGTTTGCATACACAGAACAATTCCATCATATACAAATAATATAACAAGTGAAAGGAAGTAACAATGACAGAATCTGTGTTTCCATCCGTGTCATAATTGAGACTAGGAACAAACAAAGTCTGCTACTGGTAACAAAACTTAAGAACAGAAAAAGCAATTTCAATTGTCCACAATTGATTATATTATTTGAGAACACGTGATGATCATCAGAATTCTGTTAGAATAATCTCATTATAAGGCTGCTGCTGTTTTCTTTCTATGTTTAGTAGAGATTCTCGCACCACATTCATGTTTCTCCAAAACTGTATGCAGTTTGAATACTTTTTTCAAGAGTCTTAAATTTGCAATAGTTTAAAGTAATACCTTTCTCTACATATATAATTAAAACGTATATGAGATTAAAAGCAATAACACAAGCAAACCACATTTTATTCTTTGTTTTTTGGTACTTTCAATCCTACAGATCATTGTAAACAGTAAAATAAGAGAAGCAACAAAGAACAACTGCAATTTTCTTTCTTTGGTTTTTATATTTTTTTTATTTATAAAAACAATACCAGATTTCAAATCATACCTAACAGTCAGGCTGCCCAACTCTTTCAGGGAGTTCAACACTGTACGGAGCACCCTACACATCAAAATTTCATAGAAGGGGTTAAATTACCACAAAAGGTACGCTAGAAAGCTAAAACCAGCAAAAACAAAGATAATCTCCAATGGGATGTACACGGCAAACAAAATCGTTTATTTTTTATACGGCAAACATAAATATGATCATCTGGAGATGCTAATGAATGCAAAAAGACGAACCAAATTCGAAAATAAGAGTGGACATTTTTTTTACAGTGGGGTTGCAATGCATGTGGTCAAGGCACTTTCATAACATATTCAATTAGTAAGGCTGTATGTGCATGTGAATGGTGAAGCCCTAATTATGAAACACAAAGAGACAATGACAATGTGTATGCACGTGAAGAGGCACATTTACAACAACCTTGACCTCTTCACATGTATTATAGATTCAAAAAAAATCACCACATTGACCATCACAAATTAAGTGCCAAAAACAACAACAAATGAGACTTGGTGGCCATTATAGTTCAAAGATTTCTCATACCCACCAAATCCAACAGCCCCCAGATGATGAAAAAAGTTAGAAAAACCAATCCAAAGCCCTAAACTCCGGGTACCATGGCCATGATTGATTATTCACTCTGTTCCTAATCTCTTTGTCTCTCTATCAGCCACTGCGCAACCATTGTTATTGCATATACACTCCTATTATACTCACAAAACAACAAAATAAATAACAACAACATTCTTATAAAAGAAGAAGAGCAGCTGCGAACATATTTTTCTTAAGACTAGCGTTTCTTGAGACAGAGCAAGAGCCAAAGATCAAGAAAAATACAAAAAAAAACCATAAAACAGAGGACTGATCAAGAAAAATACAAAAAAAAAAAAAAAACCATAAAACAGAGGACTCACTTGAACGCGATGAAACGACGAACGGTAGAAGTTCAGTGCAAAATGGTTTCGGCAGAAACCATAGATGGAGGACGAGGAACCCGCAGATAAAATGGTTTCTGGGTTTCGGAAGAAACCATAGATGGACGACGAACCCGCACGAAAAATCTCTTCTGGTTTCGGAACAAACAAATGGTTTCTGGGTTTCGGAAGAAACCAGATGGACGACGAACCCGCGCGAAAAATCTCTTCTGGGTTTCGGAACAAACGATTGATCTCCGTGAACGACGAACCTGCAGGAATTTCTGGGTTTCAAGTGGGTTTCGGGTTATGCGCGGCTGTTCTTCGAAATCTAAATCAGAAGAAATCATTTTTGGCGCTATGAAATGGCTCTTTTGCCTTTTTTTTTTTTTTTTTTTTTTAATATAATTTAACCCTGACGTGGCATTAGCCACGTCAGGGATTCCGCTACGGGTACCCCAGGCCGGGTACCTGTAGCAGTATTGTATTATTAAAGAAGGAAAAAGAATAAGGTTGAAGTCATGTTTAGATAGTAAATTGAGATAAAATAAATTGAGATAAAAGTTAAATAAAATATTATTTTTTTAATAGAAAAATGTTTTGCATCAGCCACTATTCCACATTCTGTACCTATAGCTTTTTCATAGAGTGTGGAGATATTTTTCAAAGAGTGTAGGGTGTGAAGTGGTGAATAATAGTTGATGTATAATTTTTTTTTAATATTATTATTATTATTTTAAAATTTAAAAAAATTAATTTAATTATTATATTTTATGTAAAATTTTAAAAAAATTATAATAATAATATAAAATGAATTGAGATTAAATCTAAATCCAAACGTGTGGTCATATCATTACCAACGAAAACTAAAGACCTTTCTCTTTCTATTTTTTGCTAGAAAGTTTTCTTAAATTCATTTTTATATTAAAATAATGCATTATTTTGGGTGGGTGCCAAAAAGTTTTGATCCTACAATGACATATTTTGTCATGACGCTGAATCTCTTAAATACATGAGGATCCCGAGGACTTGTTCGATCGACTTCACAAAATCAAGGGCCGTAGTCTAGCTAGCTACTTACATGCATGCATGATCCTTGTCTTGGTGGGCCGGCTGGTTACAGTTTTATGACAAGAGCAGATAGGCATGCATGATTCAAACCCTTCTTCTGGATAGACATAACGTACATAATAATACATGATGATCACAATCTTTTGCCCCACAAAATACATACCTAGCTAAGAAAAATGCATTCTGGTCATCTATATATCCTGTTGGAAACTGAAAACAATTGATTTGAAACGGAGTTGTGGGCTAGTCGCTTATGAATTTTTTTAGTTATAAATCGGCGTAAATGATTTGATCTGTAAAAGAAGTTTAAAATTAATTTTTTAATGAAATCATGAAATCTTGAAATATTAAAATACAATATGAAAAATGCATCATTTAATTACTTAGATGAAATATAATTAATTTGTCTTTATCACGCATGCATAATTCTCCTTGGAACTGTAGATAAAATTAATGTCAAAGCTGACGTACATTAATTAGGAATGGAACATATCTCAGTTAGAGATCTGCATGCTTAAGATAAGCTTTGTTTGTTTATAATAATGTTGATGATGATGAGCTGTACTCAGATCATCGAGATGTTCATGAAGATGATCCAGAGCGCAGAATGAGAGAATGCTGATGCATGCATGAGTACTGAAGTGGGTCAGGATGTGCAATGTGATGATGATAGGGTGATGGAGGAGCTGGACCATCCAGACCATAACTCATGATATCATGTGGGATATATATATATATATATATATATATAGCCCCACATACATGATAAACAAAAAAATGGACAAATTACTCTCAATAAGGTACTTGATCAGCATTAATTAATTAATTATATATACATATATTTAATTATATTAGAGAGTACTGCTTAATTACTCGAGGGGTGACTCCATTAAGGGAGACAAAGATTCAGGTACCATGGGGCACTGATTGAAATGGACAAAAACCTAATTTCTATGTTTATTATTGCAAGCACAGAACATGGCTTAATAAAGACTTTTGATCCATCAAGACTCCTGTTTTTGTTACTATCCCAATAAGAGAAATCTACTTGATTTTTTTTTTTTTTTTAAATTTTAAGTTTTGTCATTTATAATAATGCTTAATTTGTTATTACAATATATTTTAAGTAATTAATATCAATTTAAATGATTGATATATATTTAACCATTTAGGTTCCGTTTGAATTGAAAAGTAATCTTAACTTATGTTATTATTATAATTTTTTTAAAATTATATATAAAATATAATAAATAATTTTATTTTTTAAAATTTTAAAATAATAATAATATTAAAAAATAATATTTTATTTAATATATCTAAAATCATCGCATTTTATTTTATCCTTTCATCGAAACGGGATGTTAAATTAATTTGCATCGGAATCATAAATTGATTTCGAGTTTGGACGATGTAGAGACCAGACTAGTGTCTGATCTCACCCACAATCTCTCCCCGAAATTGGCCTAAATAAAAGCTAGAATAATGGAAGTAGTAGCTCGGAATTGGGACTTGAACCCAACCATTACTATTCCCCACAAATTTCACGTAAACTTTCTTTATTTTATAAATAACTTGAATGTGAGTGTGACCCAGAAATTAAGATATACGGTGGGGGAAAATAAAAACATAATTAAACGATCTTAACGTCTCGTTTGTTTTAAGCAAATATTTTATTTTATTTAATATAATTATTATAATTTTTTTAATTTTTAATATAAAATAAAATAAATAATTTAATTTTTTTAAATCTTAAAATAAAAATAATATTAAAAAATATATTCTAATAATATTTTATTTAATTTTTTAATTTTAATCTCATTTTATCTGATCTCACCTTAAAAAATAAACGAGAGATTAAGGGTGAGTTTGGTTATCAAATTCATCTCAACTCATCTCAACTCATTATTACAACTTTTTCAAATCTCAATACAAAATATAATAAATAATTTAATTTTTTCAAATCTTAAAATAATAATAATATTAAAAAATAATATTCTAACAATATTTTATCATCTCAACTCAATTCAACTCAACTCATTTCAATATCCAAACACAACCTAAAACTGCCACTTGTGCAATCGCCATGGCTCTCTCTCTTCACATCGTAGTTGCCACCAAAAGCTTATCCTTTCCCCAGGTCAAGCTTGCTGTTCTTCCTCAATTATATGCACATACCTACTAGGTAGGGGTCCTGCCATTGCCAAGAAAGAATGAAAATCCGACAAAGGGGTGCTTTTAAGGATATTTAAAAATTTTATTTGGTTTTATGATAATCATGTGTGAAACATTTATTGGTTTCCACTTTTTGGAATATATACGATCCTTATCCTTTTATCCTAAAAAAAGCTTCCTCTGCCTCCAATTATTTAACTTCACAAAAAAATAATTTTTTATTTTTTATTTTTTACATCCCCTCCAATTATTTTTTATTTATAAAAAAAAATATTTAATTTCTCAAACAGGCACGATGAAAATTCCAGGAAGCATATATATAACATATGAGTCTAGATGCATATCAATATATATTATTATTAAAAAAAAATTATTTATTGTCAGTTATTTTTTTATAAAAATAATTATTTTTTATTAAAATGAATAGATCCTTATCCTAAATAATTATTTTCATCTCAAATAACTAATTTTTCTTTAAGTACTAATAGCTAAACCACCATAATTATAAAAAATTTTAAAATTTTTATTTCTGTTTTAAATTTAATCATCTCTCTCATAATATTTATTAATGTGAAATATTTTAATTTTATATATTTATAAAAAAAAATGTATTACTGATATTCACTCAATAAATATTTGTACCGTGGGAGATACAAAATTTAACATAAACAACAATATTTTAAAAAATAAAAAATAAAAAAATCATGCCAACCATGCAAGTCAATAAGACCCACGTTAGGGGCAAAATCGTAAGAAGAAACAATTTGAGCATCTCGAGATCTATATATATACTAATATACACACACGTAGTCTGCTGTCTTCATACCTATGCTTCACTCCTCAACGTGATCTCTGACATCCCCTCTATCACTATTCATTCTTGAATTCAGAAGCTCTGAGCTCACACAGTTAATTAAGGGAGAGAGGGAGAGAGAGAGTTGAAATGGGCGTGGGTTGGTATTTCACCTTGGCACTACTAGCCGTTACTTCGGCTGTCGTTAATGGGTGCCCGCCTTCGGACCGGGCAGCACTGCTGGCCTTCAAGGCAGCTCTCCACGAGCCCTACTTGGGCATCTTCAACTCGTGGACCGGCACCGACTGTTGCCACAACTGGTATGGCGTCAGCTGCGACCCGGAGACCCGCAGGGTCGCCGACATCACCCTCCGTGGAGAGTCCGAGGACCCCATCTTCGAGCGGGCCCACCGAACCGGTTACATGACCGGGTACATCTCCCCCTCCATCTGCAGGCTCACGCGCCTCTCCTCCATTATCATTGCCGATTGGAAGGGAATCTCCGGCGAGATCCCACGGTGCATCACCTACCTTCCTTTTCTCCGAATCGTGGATCTCATTGGAAATCAGATATCTGGCGTGATCCCGGCCGATATCGGTCGACTCCAACGGCTCACAGTTCTCAACATCGCCGATAATCTCATCTCGGGGAGAATCCCGCCGTCCATCACGAACCTCACGAGTTTGATGCACCTCGATCTCAGGAACAATCGACTCTCCGGCGAGCTTCCAGGAGATTTCCATAGACTCGGGATGCTAAGCCGGGCTCTGCTGAGTCGCAACCAGCTCACTGGCCCAATCCCGGGTGCGATTTCCCGGATATACCGCCTCGCCGATCTGGATCTTTCTCTGAATCGGATCTCAGGAACAATCCCGGAATCACTCGGTAGAATGGCGGTTCTGGCGACGTTAAATTTGGATTTCAACAAAATATCGGGTAACATACCACCTAGCTTGTTTACCTCCGGTATCAGCAACTTAAACCTGAGCCGAAACGCATTTGAGGGCACGATACCGGATGTATTCGGCCCGAGATCATACTTCACTGTGCTCGACTTATCGTACAATAATCTTCGGGGTTCGATACCAAAATCGGTAGCTTCGGCTTCGTATATCGGACATATGGATTTGAGTCACAACCACCTGTGTGGGAGAATACCGGCCGGGTCGCCGTTTGATCATCTGGAAGCATCGTCGTTCGTTTACAATGATTGTCTCTGTGGGAAGCCGCTAAAAGCCTGCTAGACTAACACATTCCGGCCGGTAGTTATATATATATTACACACGAAGACGAAGGGTTGCCTGATGATCAATAGAAATATGGATAATATGTTTGTGTTATGTAAGAGAAAATTAATTAGTATAGTGCATGCATGTTTCTTATAATAATAATAATTATTTGTTTATTAAATATTATTTTTTGTGTTTAATTACGTTGTAATTAGGAAACATAAATGTCCCATGCACGTAATTTGCATGGATAAAATTAAAATTTAGTATTCATGATATATGCATGCCAACTCATGATCATATATAATTATAATTAGCCACGTTAGTCTACATGCTTTTTATTTCGGGCTTTTCGACCTTCATTAGATGAGAATAAGTATTTTAAAAAATAAACTTACATTATTCATCTAACTTTTATTACTGTATTCTAATAATGTAACATTGTCTAATGTCTATCAACTAATCAACTAATTTTCTTTTAAATAATAAATTTAACAATTAATGAATAATATGATATCATTATATGTCGACAATATATAATGAGAGAACATTTTCTTAGATTTTTATGAAAGGAATAACTTTGTAGTACTTCGTAGCTCGACGAGTCAGAACCCTCCAAAGTTATTATGTGGTGAAGCAAAGAACTTTTTTTTCGATTATACAAATCATATGGGGTTAAAGTTAAAATTTAAATAAAATATTATTTTTTAATATTATTTTTATTTTAAATTTTAAAAAAATTAAATTATTTATTATATTTTATGTAAGAATTTGATAAAGTTGTAATAATTAAATAAAATGATCGAGATAAAATGAGATAATTTGTGTAATCAAGCGAGTCTTTTTTTATATAAAGAAAAATGATACTATGACAACTAAGTTTGTATTCTCAATTTGACCATTCGTGTATTTTATTTTATTTATTTTAAAATATTTTTTTATTTAATAATTAAAGAAGTGATTATTAATATATTGATTTTTTTTTTTTTTTTTGGTAAAAATGTTTAAATATGTTTAAAAAGAATATTTAAAAGAAAAAGCAAAAAAACAAATACAATTTGCACTAAGAATATACCAAATAGACAAATTTAGATAACCTAGTAGCACTAACCTTATCTAAAGGATGATGCTACACGACCGATGTCTCTACCGATAATCCGACCAATAAGTGCATTTAAGAATTTTTTTTTTTACTTTTCTTTTATTCATTTTTTTAATTTATTTTTAACAAAAAATATATAAACTCAATAATATTTACTTACTTCATTACTAAGAAAAAATAAAATTTTAAAAACAAAACCAAAATCGCATCTATCAGTTCAAACAGCATTATCCTTATATAAAACAACATTGAAAGCACCGAGTGAAGGACGAAATGGGCGTAGAACATAGATAGACACATTTCTATATCCATTTCCATTTTCAATTAAATTGTTAACGAAGGCTGCCGACTACTATCATTGTCATTTGCCACTATTATTGTCGTTGTCCCAGTTATCTTTTGTCGTAGGCGTCATCTAAAGTAAAGATCATCAAATGGATTTGGAGGTTGCGATAACTCCATCGCTAAAATTTCTTTCAAATCAATTTCATAGGCCGTTTCATATAATTTTCCATCTTCTTCCCATTTCCCAATGATTTTTTTAAAAAATAAATAGTTCTGAGAATGTGAAACAGCTGGTGACAAGTGACAAAGCTCGTCACATCAAGGAAGATTTTGACAATAACGTTAATGTTCAAAGAAGATTACATGGGAGGCAACAACGTCAATGTATATAAATTTTAGGTTCATCGCCCACGTGATTGTCATTGATTATTGGCGTTACTTGAATTTGAAGAGCAAATCAAGCCTTCTCCACAAGTTGGATACATTGACTCAAAATCAAAGGCTTAGATTATGGTTCATGTCTCTCAAAAACAGCGAGACAGCACACGTGAATGAGCACAGTACATTAAAGAAGAGGGGTCCAACGGTGGATTCAAAGTTCCTGCAACGGTGGAATGAAGGGCCCCCGCCATGTGCGCGCGGATCAGTAGTATTTCATCACTTTCAATAATTTTGAAAGATACACGTACAAATTGTATTTAACGTTGAAATCTACACTAACACGAACAATATTTGACATTGTGATGCTCATAAATTATGTCTCTCAGATTTGTAACCAATGTTAATGTTTAGGTCACAAAAGCATAAGCGATCTCATTCCAATCCAAAGATGCCAAAGTAGTATCAGTTTGGTAGCAACGAATGTAACTTTCAAGGTCTCTACTTTCACTTTCTAGCTTGGTAGCATCGAATGTCGAATGCTTGAGGCCGAAGGATACCAAAAAATTGTGTAAACTACTCAATAGGTGCACAAGTAACGCAGAAAACAGTTAGGAAAAATATTGTATATGCTTTTAAGCAGGTTGCCTAGTTCATAGATCATCATGCCATTAAGACTCCTTAAAGGACTCTCATTTACATTTTACTACTTCCACCAAAAAAAACGTCCCGCATTGTCGCTAAGGAACCACATCCATGCAGGAAAGGCTCATTAAAAGATTAGAAAAAGAATGGCATAATAGCAATGCTGCAGAATCAATAGTTTTTTAAGGAGCAATGAAAAAATTGAGCAAAAACTAAAAACCTTACGATCCATTACATCAACTCTGCTGCGCAATAGTTAATCATCCTTACAAAAAACATATCAGAACTTGGAAGTAAATTGTTTATGGAATAAAACAAAATTACCAAGAGTATCATACTACTCAATCATCTCCGTCAATGACTTTGGTTCCCAATCCCTTCAAACCCTCTGGTGGAATCTCAGTGACGGTGACTAGGGAATAAAGCTCCTCCTTTGCATCTTCCTCATCATTTCTTTTCCGGGCAATGCGTACACGAACCCTCCTTGGCACACTTCGGATTCCGCGGCTCCATATATGCTTGTTCAGCTTCACATCCACTCTTACATCCGTTGTTCCCATAGCCTTCTGGGCAAACTTCCTAATCTCTTTTATGGCATTTGGAGCTTTCTTTTTGAATGTGCTACAAAAGAAAAGATGCACATACCACACAGGTCTCAAGACTAAAGAAATACCACACTTTGAGAACATCAAAAGAAACTAAAAACAAGATATAGCCAGAGAATTGCTGCCTGAAATCATAAACAATGAGAAATAACTCATGGCTACCATTGTCCAAGTAAATGTGTGAAAATAAAGATTTGAAATCACAGAGGATAGAGGTACCAAAATGCCTTTTTCTCAGCAAGTGGTATCAAACTGCCCTTGAGTAGTATCAAAATGCCCAAGGGGTTGGCCCAAGTGGTGAAGGCCTTGGTCTTGGGGGTATCACTCCCTTCAAGGTCCAAGGTTCAACACCTCATGAGTGCAAACAATCCTTTGAGGCCACACCTCCTAGTGAAAAGCTGGTAGTTTAACCAGTTTCATGTAAAGAAACTTCCGAGGGTGCGGTGCACAGGACTGGGGTTTACTCTGCAAGGGTGGATCCGAACGACACTGCCTTGGAGAAATTCCCCAACATCAAAAATAAATAAATAAATAAAGAGGACTTATAACACTGAATGAAAACCCAGTAATTCTTCCTTCACTGTACATTTTGACATCAAAGACTTAAATCTCAGCGGACAAAATAAAACTGACACTTTAAAATTTTTTTAAAAAATCAGCAGCAATCTTTCCATTTGTAGGACAAAATGGATTCAGTCAGTAATGTGTAAAATCATTAAGACAAATTAAGGGCTGGTTTGGATAGTGAGTGGAGATGAGATTATCTGTGAATAGTAGTGAAATGGTTTGAGTTAATATGTTTTATGGGATTTTGGGAAAGGAGAGAGAACAAGTTGAATAAAAATATTATAAAGTTGAAATATTATTAAAATATAATTCTTGTTTTTATATTTGAAAAAATTGAATTATTTTTTATGTTTTGTTTGGAAAATTTGGAAAAGTTGTAATGATTAGGTAATGATTAGATGAAAATATTAAAAATTTGAAATTGAAAAGTATTTTTGTTTGGGGTGTTTAGATATTAAGATAAGATGTGATGAGTTGGGAGGAGTTTGCTATCCAAACCAAGCCCAAGAGTTTAAATGAAAATGAAATTCCTCAATCAAACACAAGTGACACAATATTTATGAGGTTGGGCACAAAGGTTTATATGTTAACAAAAAAAACTTGATAATAGAAGGTGGAGTACATAGAAGGAAATGCTCAAGCCCTACTCTCCAGTGCAACTAAATTCTCATTCCTTCATACAAGAGAATATTTTTCACTTGGAGATTTTTATACCCCCGTGATGGAATACAAACCACGCCAACAATCGCCACTCCCTGTACACAACTTTAGAAAAGCACAAATCCATATTTAAAATGGCGACCAAACAAAACTGTAGTGGTTCCACAAATAATGTAATGGCCCCATTTACAACAGACTTGACTTATTAAAAAACCAGAGTTTAACATAGAAGGTAATGGAGTCCCTTCAATTTTGGTGTGGCATCCAAGCGCGCACACTAAATTTGAAAGCAAACATATACGTATATCATTTTGTAAGCAAGAATAAACTAAATTATAACATGCCGCCCCAAAAAACGCAAACCTAAAGATAGCAATAACAGCCACATGCAGCTGTTAGCTTGAAAAAGGTGCCACACAATATCGGGATTATCAAACCAGGTGAAGAAATTTGGAAAAAAAGAACCCTTAAACTAAAGTGTGGCCAAGGTTGCAGTATCCAATATACTCATGTCAAATACACACACAGATATATATATACTTCTAAACATGACTGAAGACCAGTTTATTTAAGCATCTAAGGTTCACTGCGCAATACTGACTGCAAAGGGCTCCCTGATATCTGAAAAGCTTGAGGCAGAAAGAAATGAATATCCTTACTTTTAAAAAATTATCATTTTAAGCATTTTCCTTTCCTTCATTCGGTCATACCAATCTAGATCTAAACCAGTCCCTTTGTAGCCTAAAAATAAACGTTAATCCCTACTCTAGCACGTGGAATTTCCCACAGCTTCAAATGTAAGTAATTAACGAGGAATATAAAACGGAAAAATGGAATGCAAAGCAAGCAGGTGCACATATACCATCCATGAAGGCGCTTGTGGAGATTGATAGTGTACTCTCTGGTAACAACCTCTTCTTTCCTTCCCCTGGTCGCCTTTTCCACCATTGTTATGGGATCTGAAACTCCGCCGCGGTAAGAAACCCAAAACCCTAATCGGTAGAATTACAAACCTTAGCTGGAACTGGAAGAGAGACGAAGCGAGATATTTATTGTGGTTAAATTGTGGCCTAAAATGCCCTCGGAAATATCGAGTAAAACTACAGTAATGACCTTGGGCCGATACTATTTCAGCAGCCCAGAACATTGACTCAACAGGTCACTTTTGTTTAGACTACAATTGGGCCGGGTCTTGACTATAGACCCGATTTTAATTTAAACTACAATTCTACTGTTTTACCTGTTATTGTGCTCAATCAATCGTTGATCTTAATTTTTTATATTAAAAAAATATAAGGTTTGATAGTTGGATGAGAATGTATCGTAAAGATAAGGAAAGAAATCGACTTTACTTTTCAAGAGAAGATATAGATAGACCCATGTATCGTCTACTTGGATTAAGCTGATGACAAATCCTCACAAAACCCACGTTGCCTTCACTTCTGAGAAAGCAAACTTTTGATGTCAACAATGCCTACGATTTCAAAGATCTCTGCAAATTGGCCGTTGTACAAAACAATAAACACCTGATAAAGTAAGACCAATGGGCTAGTAGGATTCCCCACACCACAAGGCAGGATACCGGCTTATTGCATTAACCAAACAGTCCAAAGAGATTGATGCAAATGAACAAATATCATCATATAGAACACACCCAAAAAAGGAAAAAAAAAAAAAAACACATCATCATCTCAATCTTAAATAGCAGAATGAAGCCACGAAAAAACATTAAAAACATTCTACCTCTAGTTTGGCGTTTCAGCTTAACTAAAAAGTAACAGAAAAAGAGAATAAAAATACAAGATGAACAAAAATTGGCAGCACTTGAATCACATGACAATAAAAATACATCGTAATCAAATGTTTCCTGTGGTGTTGTCTTTGTTGACATTCCCTTATTCTCTCCTCCTCCTCCTCTTCCTCCGTCTATCATCCCTTTCACTCTCATCTGAGCCTGATGAATCAGACTGTCTCTCAGAACTAGCTGTCTCTGTGTCAGAACTACCAGATTCGTCATCTGATTCAGATTCTGACACTGCTTGCTCTTGTTGCATGATTAGGCGTGGCATATTCTTCAAGTACTCACGTAAATTCTCAGTGATGCCACCAAGCCCAATGGATGTGAAGAAGTTAATAGAAAAACGCGTGTTCTTGGGATTATCCCTTGGGAATATAGATTCAAAGGAGTCCAGCATCGTAGGATCCGTAAGCCGTTCATTCAGTAACCGGATGCCCAAATGCTCTGACAATTCCTGCGCCAGATACAATGCCAAAATAAATTTAACAGCTTCCAGAAGAAATGGTGGTAATTTCACGTATCAGATTCTAGGACAGCATAAACCAAAAAGGGACATGTATTGTAACAACCAGGATGATTAGATAAATCCCAACGGATTACAATTCAGCAGAAAATATAGCACAACTAACAGAACAAAATAAAATAAGGGTTAATTACATATCCGCTCGCAGGCCCTTTACAAGGTCACAAGAAAATGACAAAGTACCATCACTGCATGGACTTGCTGTATTCATAATCCTCATGGTTGTGCTGTCATGAGACCATATATGCCATACAAGAGCAAGCTTTACATTATTCCCAGTTTCCATACATCATCATACAAATAGAATTTACATGTCCCTAGTTTTTTGTTACTCAACTATGTGGCAAATGGATTGGTCATCAAACCAACTGATGCAACATGAAGACAGGACTATTTAGATCTGGTTGAAAACAGAAATCCTCTTCTAAGATGATGATAATTATTTAAACAATCTCAATTTAGGCAAATGTACAATGTTAATTTCTCAGTTCATGTTAAAATAAATTTAGCTTTCCAAGCTTCAGAAGGGAAATAAGAATGGCAACAAATTATAACAAGGATGCCTAGGAAAAAAAAACAGACGCGTGTCAAAAATTTAAAATTTCTAATTTGTTACCTGGAATAGAATCTTAATAAATATTCGAGAAGAAGAAGTAGTATCCTCCTCTGTTAAGCGTATATATGCTAAAACATGCCAGGGCAGAGCATCTGTGCCGAGTAGATGTGCAAAAAACTTCCCCACATTACGCAGCTTATTTGTTTCAAGCCGATGAATCATGGAATATTGCTGGACAAAGCACTTCTCAAAGTTTTCCTGGTGCACTTTATTGATCATACAGAATCGCTGGCCCAAAAGACCATAATACCGGAGGTAAGTTCTCTCCTGACTGCAGCATTCCAAGAGCATAATGCACAACTCCATCTGCATTAGCCATATCAAGATAATTGTAAGTCAGCAAGTCATATATTACCAGGTACAAGATAATAGAAAAACAAAAACCGCAAAAAAATCACCCGTTACCACATTTGAATAAGACAATGTCGGTAATACCACAAATATCACTTTCTTGTAATTAACCAGACAATTATAGGTTAACATATATGGCAATTTATTACGGTTGATATATTGTTTCTAATTCGAGAGATTGTTAATTTGCATGTTCTGACCTTGCAATAAATGCAGGTCTGTTGGACTTGTCTTTTTGACTGAAAATTGCAGCTTTACAGATTTTTGTCCAAAGTCTTTAACAAATATTGTGAAAGATGCTGCTGGGTGTAGGTTTGATAAGCTAGAGCCACTCGTAAACCCTACTGAGCACCATGCAAGCCAAGCTCGAGCAACAGTCCTAAGGTTCATATTTAAGCCTAATCAGAGCTCAAGCCCTAGTAAGTATCAATGAGCCAAGAGATAAGTTGAGCCCAAGCAGCAAGAAGCTGGGCTTGAGCTTGGCACGGCTTGCTTTGTCTACACCCCTAACAGCAACTCAAGCACCAAAGGCCATATTATTCCAAGCACCATACAAGTTGGTGCATGAAACTGCTAATAAATCCAACTGGTTGGGCGGAGCAGGGGCTAGTGCTACACAATGAAGCCAAGAATAAGGAAAGATTTCTTAATCCTGATATGCAATATTATTTAGCATCTTGAAAGGCTAAAGAGTATGTAATGCTACAAAACTTGATTAATCATTTGTTGTTCATTTATTCATTTGATATGCAATGGGTGGTGAAGGAGATGTTCATGCTGAAGAAAAGGGGACCTGAACCTAGCTTGTAGTTCTTCTACATAATTGTGATTATTAGCCAATTACAAGTAATTTGCAGAAACTTGTCAACTGTAACCAAATATTCACTCTTCATTTATTCATGTCCAACCTGTCACAAATAAGCAATTAGCCAAATAAGGTAACTTAGTTTATACAGCAGAAAAAGCTAGCATCACTTACCTCTTGACCTGGCTCTAGTTTGATTTTCAGGAGCTTATGACCAGCCTCCTCAAAATCTACACTAGACATGATGGTTAAGTAGATTGTCCTCCGAAGATTTACAAGGTTTGTCTCTGTTTCATCCTTTATTTTCATCTGCTCCTCGTCCTCTTCCTCAGATTCATCTTCATCATCCTCATCGTCATCTGAACCAGCATCTGAACCATCTTCATCTTCAGACTCTTCACCCAATATATTTTTCCTAACCTCTTCATAGCGTCTCTCATTCTCAATAAAATTAGGATCCGCCTTGAATATATCTGAACAATGAGGAATAAGAACACAAATCAAAATAGTACATATAGGCAGACCAATCAAGAAGCCAAATACAACTGAGAGCACAAGGCATACCAAGCGTAATCTCTGGATCTATTTCATCTTGGAGAGACGCCTCATGGGTTAACTGATCTTCCTGCTCTACAAGGTCCAGTTCTGGACGAACAGCGGGGTACCCCTGCAGAAAAATACATCACAGAGAGCATCTTTATTCAGGCTTTTGACTCAAATACATCATGGCATAACTCAATTAAAAAAATGATAATAAAATGTACTAACCTGAAACTTTGCTTTTCTTATTGCAAATAGCCCTTCAATAAGAAATTGTACCCGTTTATCTATTTCCCCTTCATGAAGAATTCCACGAAACCTCTCAAATATTCCTGTTAAATTGCAAACCATGAGAACAGAAACTAAAACTAATTTAGGTTTAGACAAGATGAGAGGATCTCTGTTGTAAAATAGATGATTTAAGATCCAATCTTTGACATAATATTGTAATACCCCACATGTATGGGAGCGAGGGAGATGAATGGGATCTACATCGGGAGGGAAAAGATTTTGACCTTTATTATGATTCTAAGGGACTCCAATTGTAACCTTGACTTATCCTTCTGGGATATAAGCTCAAATGCGGCTTGAGTTTTGTTTTTTGGTTGTTACAAATATAGTAAGATAAAACTGCATTTAGAGCACTCAAAGAGAAGACTTCAAATGACCGGGATATGGCCTTGATGGATTAAGTGTTCAAGGTGGTTAGGGCGGTGATGATAATTGACATAACGACGGTTCAAATAACCCGAGGAATTTTTTGTCTTAAATAGTTATAGAGTTTGTCAGTTTTCTTTTCAAATGTCAATGATTTTTAAGTTTCGAACCAAATTGAAAGGATACTCTAGAAAATGGAAAATAAATTTAAGAACTAATATAGGGATAATTAAGAACAAAACAAGCTGGTATAAGAAGTATACAGGACTAAATCCAACCGCATACCCACCGTGCAGGCCTTTGGGAGAGAGATCTTGCAAAATTGATCCACACTCTGTGACAAAGCCAACAGCTACCTCAACGCTGTCATCGGTTGGATTCTCAAGCAGCACTGTGAGCAGCTCTAACGCAATGATCTCATGAGCCACTTGCTGATTCACTAGATGTGCGATAAATTTAACAGCAGCTAGTAATTGCGGCTGTAAGGAAAGTAAAGCAATAGATAAAAAAAAAGTTAGGATGATATCGAAAAAAAATGTTCCAATCAGCCAACGGTAAGTCAAAATAAAATTATAGAAAAGAGCAAATACACACCTTGTCATTGCGCTTATATGCTCTCTTGAGCTGCAAAATAATCCTTCTCAATAGAAGATCTCCCACCTCAGGAAACTTGGTGTTGACAACAGCAACCAGTGCAGCAAACACATCTGTGAAACCTGGAGATGACATCTGTGACTTCATACATGACCGGCAGAATAGACCCCTACCCCGGATCAGATTCTCTGAGAAGAGCTCAGGAATAATATTCTTTATATTAGTGGCATTAACCTTGTTCACAAGCCCGTTTATACTCTTCCGAAGGGCATCCCATGTCAATCGCTGATACTCAACACTGCTTTTATCCTCGACCTCTTTCATCATTCTAGCCAACTTAAATGGTGGAATATAAACTCCACCACTCTTACCCAAAGTTGATGCATCCCCATTTAAATTTCCTTCTTGTAATCTTGGCTGTCTATGAGGTTTTGCATCTTCCAGGGCCTTACTGTCTCTATCATCTTCCCCCCTGGAACTGAAACCCTGTTTTTGCTGTTCAGTACTATGTTTTCGTCGCTCTGATTTTCTGTGTGTTTTCCTGTCATCATTGTCTCCTGAATTTTGACGTGCATGCCAGTCCCTTTTTCTACCACTATCATCAGTTTCCCGCTGTTTATGAGCATCCCCATGCCAGCGAGATCTCTCTCTTTCCTGCTTCTCTCTCTCAACTCGATTGTCATATTCATCAGAACTTTGATAAGATTCTTTCACCTTATCAAGCTCCCCAGTTTCTCGATGTCTATGCCCCTCCTCATGTGGATGGTTTCTCTCTCTTTCACGCCTGCCCCTTTCTCTATCTACCCACTCACCCTCTTCATCAGAACTTTGCCGAGATTGCTTTTGCTCTACATGTTTGCTTTGCCACATTCCATCTTTATCCCTAATATCCTTTTCATCCACTCTTTCCCTATCCTTATCATCACCACTACGCTCATCTAGTCTCCCGTGCCATTTTCTACTTCTTTTATCAGAATCCAACAAATCCTTGCCACTGCCTCTTTCCCTATGTTTATCTACATGTTTGCTTTGCCACCTTCCATCTTTATCCCTAATATTCTTCTCATCCACTCTTTCCCTATCCTTATCATCACCACTACGCTCATCTAGTCCCCCATGCCGTTTTCTACTTCTTTTATCAGAATCCAACAAATCCTTCCCACTGCCTCTTTCCCTATGTTTATCATCATGTGGACGCTCACCTCGCCTCTCATCGCGTTTGCGTCTATTTCTTTTCTCAGAATCCGAGGACTCGCTACTGTACTTTCTAGCCATATCAATTTAAGATCTAAGCAACACCAACAGTGCACACACGATACTGCAACCAACGCGTCTGCAATTCAAATTAAATCGCAAATTTAACTACCAAACCTAAATTAGCTTCTTAGGAACTTAAACCCTAAAGCTGAAGCCCAAGATAAATTTATCGAAAACAAAAATAAAATAAACCAAGCAGCAGCCGAATCGGATAAGAAACTAGTGAAACCCAGTATACAAGTTGAAAAACCTCAAAAACATAGATACTGGCTAATTATCTCATCAAAATCATCGACAATAATCAAGGAAAACGAACATGAAAAAAAAAAAGAAAAAAAAAAGCGAATTATCAGATTAGATTACATACCCAAGGGCAATCAATTGAATATGGTGACTCGGGTTCACGTTGACACAAATCCAACAGGAGGGAGAGAGGCGGCGTTCCGGCCACGGGAAATATTTTGAGCGACACCCTTCCGCGTTTCGCTGATTCCCGTTTGAATCAGAACTCGATTATAACCGAGTTCGGAGGTTTTACGAATTCGGAAAATTTCCTCAAAACGCTGTCGTGCCCTGTTTAAGAGCAGCACAACTCAGTCACTGAGTCAGGCTAGCGAATGTTAAGTCACGAGGAGTCGACCATATAGATTAACCCGGCTTCGATCCATTAAGTTAAATACGTCGAACTTTTAAATTATAATCCAGCTCATTTAGATAACGAGTTCTGCCATGTCATCCGTTTTGAGTCTTTAACCCGTTTAATAATAATTAAAAATAAATTAATACAACACGACTCATTTAAACTCATTTCATGTAAATGAGTTGAACTAATATGCATAATTCATTTAACCTAATTAACATAATTTCAAATAAAAGTTAAATTTTATATTTATTAGTAGCAACAATATTTTAAAAATTATATATCTCAATATTTTTCAAATTTTAACATATAATAAAACTAATATTACAAACCATACAATAATAAATATGAGTATAGGCCTAAAATTATAATTTCAACAATTTCAACAATAAAACATAAGCAAACTGAGAAATATCAATATTACAACTCAACAATAATAAAATTTTAATTTTGAAATAAAATCTAAACGGGTCAAAACGATTGATTTATGTTAAGCGGGTTAACCCTTTATTGACCCGTTATTAAATCGTGTCTTAACAGGTCAATCCGTTTCAACCCGAACCCGTTAACATCAAACTCAAACCAGCTAATTTCGTATCGTGTTCGTGTTCGTGTTGAGTTCACGGATCTTGTCATATATTGTCACCCCTACGCAGAAGCCCACTTAAGTTAAGAGTATTGGAAAAATCTAAAATTTGACTAAAAGTAGAGGTTTTGGCTAAAGCCAAAGCCATTGAAGATATTAATTCACATTAGACTAACAATCTTAAAATCAAAATAATAATATAATATTATATATTTTAATAATATTTTTTTTATTTTGCAAATACACTCTATATATTAATTAATAATTTAATTTTTACTTAAAACTTAATTTAATCCACATTGGACTAACAATCTTAAAATCAAATTATTGTTACCCAGTTATTTTTTATATCAACCTAACTATCCAACATAATTAAGATTGTTCATCAGGGTCAGATTTTTTCCAGGCCGGTCTGAAACCTAGGAAACCAAATTCTGGTTACTGGGTTTGGGCCGAAACCCGGGTTGCCAAAACCCATACCTGCCTAGTCCAGGTAAGGGTTTGAGTACCCTGGTCTTTTTGACTTGGAATTCAACTTTTGGTTTCTTTGATAGCAGACCGTGTCTATGAGATGGGAAAGTAGTTGTGGCCAATTTCTTTTCAACTGGGAGTTTGAGAAGTTGCTTGAATCTAGTTTCTTCCTTCACTGTTAGTAATATGGACCTCCGATGGATGATGGTCGGAAACATGAAAATTGGAGACATAAACTGGATTATTACATAGAATCACATTCTCTGGTACTATGAAAGCAACAAAAATCACAATTTTCTGTTGATAACTTTTTTTTCTTTTAGCATACAACAATTATATATAATTTGAATGGGATAGAAATGAAATTTGTGGTGGAATATAATGCTTCAGCATCAACTGAAGGAACCAAATGCTTTAGTCATGAATAAGAAGATCATGTCTATTATTTCTGAGAGGGATGTTGCCATTCATGAAAGGAATGCAACAATATCATAAAAGAATGAAACATTGGCTGTCTGAGATGAGGCATTCCATCGATGAGATGAGGCGCTTGCTCAACGGGATAGTGCCCTAATGGAACGAGACAATGACTTTGCAGCACTTTAAGTCCGGGATAATACTATGACCTTCCCATTGGGTAGTGGAATTTAGCGTGGTACAAAGTGCATGCACAGATAATCAATGCCTTCCCGATAACTGTTACAACTTCTGAAGCTGTCAAGTCACATCAAGCAAAGCGTACAAAGGATAACAAGACAATTTTCTCTAAGCAATCGAAGTCTTTGATAAATGAGAAGAAATTAGGTGAGGATTTGAATAGGCAGGCTGCGAAGTAAATCTGGGACTTAAATAAAAAGAAAATATTCAAACAATGTAATATGTAGTGAATTGCATCGTGTATGTCGCATGCATTTTGATTTTATTTTGTAAAATCATTCTAATGCTACATCAATATCATATGTACTAGTAGTGGGGGCAACGTGCGAGGCACGTTTGTCCAGTTAAAAGAAAAACAAATTGTTGTAAAATAGATATGTACTATGTATTAAAAATAAATAAAAAAACATAACGATGAGTTTTTTTTTATATAAAAGTAAAATACATAATGATAAGTTGAAGAGAATGATAATAATATCGTGTGCCTATTGTAACTCAAGAAATAATATCGTGTGCCTATAGTCACGTTTGATCCTAATTTAAATTTATTTTCTAACAGATCCTTCAAAAAATTTAAATGATTGCATCACTATCTTTAGTCGTTGAACTGAATAATTAAGAAAAATTATTTTTATATGAAAATAAAATTGTTAGTGCCTGACTTATTTGGAACTAAATTTGACAGTTCCTCAGGTCCCAGAACATGACACATTTCCAAAGTTTGAATTATATCTAGTGCACAATTTTTACATATAGATAAAGATGAAAGGACAAGTCACTATATCCTCAATTTTAGAGAACTTATATGCAAAATGTTCTTCTATAATCTCGTGTGCAAGATTTGACAATTTATCACTGAATCGATTCATAGATAGTTCAAATCTGATGCTATCAACTTCACGAATATACAAATCAATAACCATCCACCTAGATACGAGAGAGACATCCTTTGTGACCTGAAGCAACAGAAGGAAAAGCACTTGATGCCATAATGTACTTCAGTAGCGAAAGCACAATGATTCTTTTTATTCTGACCCTTACAAAATTTGCTTGTTATGTTACCAACTATTCCAAAAACTGCCCAGTTCATTAATAATCAAAATAAGGAAACACAAAATTACAATTTACTTTAACCTCTTCATTAATTTTGTGATAAGCAATAAGATTTTCCTTGTAAGTGCAAAAGAAAAATCCAAGTATCATGGAAACCAAACCCATTAAAATCTATGGAAGCTGTCCAAATGGGGAGAGTGTTGAGAAAGAAAGTATTCAACTCCTCCTCCATCGTCCATTCACAGTCCTCAAAATTTTTATCATTCTTTTCTCACAAATTACACCAACTAATGCATGTAGAAACCATTTTCTACACAACTAAAATTTGTTGGCTATCACCTAAAATCCTCTACGAGGGTGAAAAAGATCCACTATACCTCTTTATTAATATATGTAGAATAGTTTAGAAATTAATTGCATATCAACAGTTTTCTTTTTTAATATATTCTCGTTCAAAGGAAATAACACAGGTCTTCTCTAGAATGTTTCTAGTGTGTTTTCAAACCATAATCCTACAGAACCATACATTATATCCACATTCAGACGGTAAATAATATACACTATATAAGCTTAATTAAGGGAAAGATATCAGAAATCATTTGGAAGATGAACAATTGTAAACATGTTGAAGATATTATCACATACAAGCAGGATAAATTAATTTCCCATATAAATAATTTTAGACACCTCACCTTTGTTGTTACATTCGGATTTCTATCTCTATCACCTCTCATCCAAAACCCAAACTTAATTGGTTAACAGAAGAGGCCTTCCAGTATGTTGTGAGGGAAAAAGTAAGAGTAAGAAAGAAAATCTATCATAAAGAAAGTATAAAGAGACCAAAAGCTACCAAACACACAAATACGAATTAAAGACAAACCTTCTTTAAGCATTGTTGAGACGGTGTAAGTAATGACGTACAGATTTCCAAAGAGACTACTAAACAATGTTTAAGCCAAAGACAATAAAATGAACAAGTGAAGCTATGTTTAAACGACTTTACAGAGAAACAGAACATGTGGTATGTAACAATTCTTAGCTTTCCATAGCTTACCGACCCTGGCTTCTTCAACAGGTGTAGGTTTGTAGTGACTAAGCTCGTCTGTCTACCAGATTGAAGTTGTTTCTGTCACCTACAAAAGCAAGATTGAATCTATTATTCACATGCCATATCAAAAGTTTGTCCATTATTTACAAAAGGCGTATACAATCTGAGAATCAAATAAATGCAAAAAATTCACAAATTTCTTCTACATTATCTTATAGATACAAGCAGTTTCTCCTCCTACCACACACTCACACACTTGACAAGGGACTTTAGGAGGGCTATTATACCATTATGAAAATAATACCAGATCTTCGATCAGCATTTCTCAATCTTCAAGACCAAGGTCAAATAGGGCTGAAATGAAAGATAATGTTAAAATAAGAGAAAACCTGAAACGATGTTAAGATATAATATTTCAACATATTAGAATTGTGAAGAAACTTACCACAATTCTAAATTTGCTTGTATTGTAACGCGCGACGATTAATTTGTGTGGGATGTGCAGTAAGAACAATTTAAACTTCCTACAAAAACAATCCTTCCAATGTCGAGAACAATAGACGGACAATAAAAAAGAAAAGAATCTAATCTCGCCACAACAAAAGCTCTATTCTAACAATTTTGCTTTGCAGAGGTTAGTGGAATAATGCAGTTTTCAGACTCCCAAATTAATGACATTTTTTTTCTTGCCAGAAGAAAAGAAAATAAACATGTTGTAACTTTTAAGAGCTCATTCTTCTTTAGTATTGCTTATGAAGACAAAGTAATCAAGAAAAAAATGAGAAGCAGAAGCCTAAGAACCAAAAAAGAGGCCTGCTTGCAATCTGTTTCATAAACTAGTCAGATGATCTAGACGCCCACGAAACTGAAGATGCAGTAGATCAACACAAATCGAACACCACAAACCTGAAGATGAAAACATGCACATTAGACAAGCAATACATCAAACTAAAAACACGCACGATCATTGATATTAACCGATGCATAAATGTTCTAAATATGCAGCAAAAGCATACCAGATCTGACCTCAAAAATAATAAAACACCAAAAGTGAAATCCAAACCATTTCATCCCATCTTGTTAAAATATATGGAAACACATTAAGTCACAACGTACTATAAAATCATGCTAATAATCCTCATCTTGACGCCGTATTTAGCTGCTGAGAAAAAAACTTAAGAGGTTTGAAATTTGAAACCCATATCTCTATGGGATGAAGGGGTTGTATCTAGTGGTTGGAGGCGACGCACGGCGTCGCTAGGCCTGCCGTGCTCCGTGGCTGCTGACGCCGGCAATGGCCGTGAGGTGGAGAGAGAGAGAGAGAGAAGAGAGGACGTTAGGTTCAAGATTGATAGAGAACTCAAAGGAGAGAGGGAATCGAGAATGAGAGAGAGAGGAATTTGCACTCCGAAATAATGAAATGAAGAGAAATAACAGTAAATAAAAAAAATCCACTTACACAAGCAAACACAAAATCACTGACAGAGCAAAATTATCGCTTCCCCGTAACTGATGCACTGACTATTGACCCACTCACACAAATTGAAAAAAAAAAGTCTTTTTATGGATCTTTTTTTTCTTAGCTTTAGTCTTTTCCCTCAACTTTAGTCTTTTCTTCCTTTATCTTTGGTCTTTTTTGTCTTTTCTCATTCATTCTTTTTCGGTGTTGCGTCAGGGATGAGATGGGTTGATCGAAAATTTATTGTTCATAAGGGTGAGGGACAAAAATGTAAAAATACGAATAAAACAAAACAAACTGAGGGATAAAAACGGTAAACAAACAAAATGGAGGGATAAAATTGTAAACGTGCGAACAGAAAATCACTATTTTCAAAGCTACAGTAGTAATTTAAAGTTGATTTAACAGAAAACTAACGGAAAACAAGAATTTATGTTTAATGGCAGTTTGATAGCCACTTATATAATAGTAGATATATATATATATAAACCACCGGGTTCAACCCGGAACTCTGAATCCAAGTTTGACTCGGGCTAACCCGGTCCAGGTATAACTAGGTTCCCAGGCCAGAATCCGGATGAACAGTCCCAAACATAATATAGCCCTGTTTACAAAAAAAATTCCCTGAAAATTTTAGACATAATATAGCCTTGTTTACCAATGAATGTTTTTAAAAAAATTTAATAAAGTCTTGTTGATTATTTATGAATAAAATATGAGTTTGATGGGTGAATATTGACTCTCCAATTTTAAAAATTCATTTAGAGTTACTGTAACTCAAAATCTAACTTAAAAGTTTTTAGCTAGTCCAATGCAAGTCAATTATAAAAAACTTAGCTATATTTTGGATTTCATTGGCATTTGGCTAGTTCAATGCCAGTGTTCTAAGCTGGTTTATTTTTCCAAAAGGGCCCAATTTGGTTAACCTATCAGCCCACTAAACTTGTAGTTTTTTTTTTTATTATTTTATGTTAGAATATTACCATACTTAATATATCCATAATATTCTAGTGTGTATGGTAATATGACTTATTCTCTACTATATTTGGTTTATTGTGTAAATCAATCAATATCAATTAGTATCATTAATTCATTGTATTTCTATTATTTCTCTAGTCTCACTTCCCTATAAATAGAAAAATATGTTATGTATTTAAACACTTCATGATATAAAAGATATAGCCCTTAAAGGTCTCTCTCATTCTCCCTCTCTCCATCTCCCTTATTTTTTCTATATTTTATTTTATTTTTATTTTCTACATGGCATCAGAGCCCTTGGCTAACGCCAGGCTCGATTCTATGGACCACCCCCCCGGTTCTTTCCAAGGTGTTCTTCTCAACTACATGTTCACTACAGTGTTTCCTTATTTTCATCGGCATTTTGGTGTCTAGGTTTTTTTCGACATCCTTTTTCCAACAAACTTGTCGTCAATCGATGATTTCCAAACATTCATCGCTACTTGTTCTAAAATCAAATTTCAGAATTAAATTCGGATGTTATAGATTGTCCGATCTGTGAGAGGCCGATCTCATACGTCGTCACATCCATGCACCTGGAGTATCGTTATTAGCTATCATCCTTCTTCTTTTTTAATTGGGTTTTGGCTTTCTAATTTTGGTCCTTGACCATGACCACATACATTCCGTTGCTGGCCACAATTTCAAAGTTGATAGTTCAGTTGCCATGTCTCCAACACCATTTTTATCATCTCATTGGGGATCAATCAATGGATATAAAGACTACACGCAAAATCCAAAATCAAGATTTCAAAATATTTCATCTTGAGTTTGAGGGGGATATTAGAATATTATTATAGAATGTGGCGCCCCAGACCCCCATGTATGGAAACTCGAGAATCGGGACGCCCGGATGATGACAACACGGTCACGCATCCCAACGATAGTGTCAAATGTATGTACATACAACAATGTATAATAAACAACGCAGCGAATAATTTAAGCAAGTCAACTAAGTACCATAATTTTTAATACAAATTAACATAAGTAAAATGATTAAAAAAAAGTTATACAGTTATCCCAAAATAAAATATTATACAAGTCCAAATACAAAATCGAGTGATCCTATATCACTCATCGGGTGGAGCCGAATCCTCCGGTTCACCCTCAACTTCATCTGCATCAAAATCTGCGTTAGCATAAAACGGTATCGCAGGTAAGTATAATCCAAAGAACCATTGAGAATAAAAATACATTAATGCAACCAACAATTATATATGCATGCATATGATGAAATATGCATTATGTCCAAAATATCATTTTTTTCGAAAATAAATATTTTCCAACGCACGCCAAAAATCCCATTTGATCCAAAATATTTCCATAAAAACATTTCCTGCCATTTTCCCTAAAAATGACTCAAAATAATAATCCACCATTTTTCCAAAAAATGGTTCACATAAAATCATTTTATCCAACACACGCTATTTTCCCAGAAAATAGCCCAATAATCCATTTATCCAAGAACTCGCCATTTTTCCAGAAAATGGCCCATTAACCAATTACCGTATGCACCATGATCTTACCTAGGGACCATCCGCACCACTGGCTCCCTTCGCCACACAATGGGTAACGATCGTGCGTGTGACTTCGTAACGAGCGATGCCCAATTCCGCGCCTAGGGCGTTCGTGGCCAAGCATCCTCTAACCGCCTTCAGGAAAGGGGTCATGGAGTCGGCAAGAGAGCATTACCATCCTGTCCGATCCCGTTGTCGCCCAGTGACAACTCAGAGGATGTCACTTAGTATATTCTGCTTCCGAGTGACCAGAGGAGCTCCACCGAGATAATGCCTCATATCGGCTTGGGGTTGTGATACACAGGCACCCAAAAATCATTTCTCACATGAAAACCCAGTTTTCAATAAACACATGAACATGAATGCAATTACACGAAAACTCAATTTTCATTTACAAACATGAACATGCGTGCAAATGCAATGAACAAGACACGACACCAATATCCAACAACCAACAAATGACAGCACAATCCAATCACACAAACAACTCCATCCTCCAATCCATTCGACCCCCTTACTCCTCGGACTCAGTCCGGCATAATCAACCAGTTCACAGTAAAATGAGTTAGTACAAAAATACATTTAAATCACGAAAGTTCTTTGAGAAAATACTTACAACGCTATAATATAATTTTCGAATAATCACGGAGGTGCAAGAGGTGGAGGCACAGCAACAGGACAGTGCAAGTGCACTGGGCCGTGGGTTCAAAAACTCACTTTTGAAAAAGGACAAACCAAGACTCGAGATTACTAGAGAATGACTTAGGGTTATGTGGTTTATGTTGCTAGGAGGTCAATGAAGATGTGGTGAAAAGATGGTGGTCAGAGGTGGCGCGACGACGACGCTTAAACAAATGGTGGCCACGGCTTTAAGCTGTGCGTGGGGGCTCACGGCGGCACGAAAGGGGCTAGGAATGGAGGGGGGTGGTCGCCGGCCGGAGGGGAAGCAAACGAGAGGGGCGGTGACGACCACAATGGAAAGAAATGATGGAGGCCTCGCGGGAGAGAAGAGAGAGAGAGAAGAAAGAAAAATGGGGGGGAAAGAAAAGAAGAAGAAAAGAAAAAGAGGAAAAAGAAAAAAGTGAGGGAAAGAAATGAGATCCAATTCTCACATCTTGGGTCACAAAAATGATCCAACGAAAAAAGATTTCAAAACAACAAGTTAAATAAAATAATTTAAACGTAATGATTAAATAAAAATAAAATAATTAAATCCAACAATAAACTAATTTAAAATAAAGAGCAATTTAAATGCATAACAATAATTAATATTAAGGAAACATATTAAATTAATTTTCACAAATTAAGAATCATAAAAATAAACCCACTAAAATAAATCCGAAAAATTAAAACAAGAGAATAAAATTTTAAATTAATAAAAAAATCATTCAATTAAAAATACACTAAAATACAAGATGTTACATAGAATATTACTATATTTAATATATTCTTAATATTCTAGTGTGTATGGTAATATGACTTATTCTCTACTATATTTAACTTATTTTGTAAATTAATCAATATTAATTAGTATCATTGATTGATTGTACTTATTTTATTTTTCTAGTCCCATTCTCCTATAAATAGGGATATACGTTATGTATTCAGACACTTCATTATAGTAAATATGTAGCCTTTAAAGGTTTCTCTCATTCTCCCTCATTCTCTCTCTTTCCATCTCCCTTCTACTTTTTATATATATATTTTTTTAAATAGTATCAGAGCCATTAGCTAACGCTAGACTCGATTTTATGGACCACCCCTTCTTTTTAGGGCTGAGCACCGATTGATTCGGAGTCGGAGGGCCCAACCTCCGACTCCGACTACGACTTTGTCGGAGGTCGAATCCGACCTCCGACTCCGACTCCGCGATGTACATAATCCGCTCCGACTCCGACTCCGACTTGTCGGAGCGGAGTCGGATTTTTTTATTTTATTTTTTTGTCTTTTTTAACTTCATATTTGACCCACTTTTAAAAAAAAAAAATTTTTGTGAGCTTTCAAATTTCAACTTTCTCAATATTACAATCTAAACTAAATAGAAAACCTGGACATGCATGCAATATCAATCTAATGTTATCATTATACTAAAAGAACATGCAAACAAAAACCTGCATATCACACCTATTTCAAAGGGCCAAACTTACTGATATCCACATCATCCATCATCCATATCCTCATATCCACATCCAACTAAATACTAATCACTTCAATAAACATCCACATATCACACCTACCATCCATCATCCATCACATATCTAACAAAAAAGAAATCCAAAATGTTCTAAGAGCCAACCAAAATAAATGTTCCAACAACATTTAAATATTTAATTACAAACTTTCAAATGCACCAAAATAAAATAAATTACAATATTATAAATGCCCAACAAATGAACCAAAATATATTAAATGTTACAAATTTCCAAATGTTCCAACTTCCAACTTTCAAGTTGTGCCTGAAAAAAAAAATGAAAATATTAGTAAGAAAAACAACCCAACTTTAATATCATATGAAAAATAAACAAAGTAGAAGTAAGGTCTCGGAAACTTAAATATATATGGACCAATGGTATAAATAAAGTAGAAGTAGATAGCATAGTTGTCTTTGAAAAGTAAACAGAATTTAGCATGAAGCATTTAGTATTTTGGATAGTAGCTCAAACCTCAAAGACTCGATATGTCAAATTGTCAATCATCTTCACGAAGTAAGTTGGCCATACCAGTGATTAATTCTACATTAAGATGTTAAAGTATAAGAGATTAGTATCAGAACTAACACACAACAAACAAACAAAATAATACGGTTAAGACAATCACTAAAACAGCCAAACACAGCCCCAAAAGCATAATACAAACTCATTAACTCAACTTGTGGATGTTTTACAATCACTAAAACAGCCAAATATATTTGAGAAAACAACATCAAAAATTACTTATAATCGGTTACATATAATCACTAAAACAGCCAAATATATCACATATAATCGGTTACAATCACTAAAACAGCCAAATATATTTGAGAAAACAACATCAAAAATTACATATAATCGGTTACATATAATCACTAAAACAGCCAAATATATCACATATAATCGGTTACAATCACTAAAACAGCCAAATATATTTGAGAAAATAACATCAAAAATTACATATAATCGGTTACATATAATCACTAAAACAGCCAAATATATCACATATAATCGGTTATAATCACTAAAACAGCCAAGATGTTGTTTGCCTAATACAAATAAAACTATCATTTATAGAATGAAATTAAACACATCAAAATCAGAATCACTGCAACCTCTTTAGCTTTCCATTATAGAACCAACAAAAATCAACATTATCAACCTCAAAAATTTGATTAAAGAACAGAGATGGATTTGGGTAATCGGTTACCAAGAGGAACTGCGGCCTGCGTGACTCCGTGAGAGGAGGGTTGCGCGAGACGGCGAGAGAGGGGCTCTGCGATTCGGGCCGTGCGAGGGAGAAGCTGTGCGAGAGAGGGGTTGCGCCTGTGCGAGAGATGGGTTGCGCGAGAGAGGGGTTCTGCGAGAGAGGGGTTGCGCGAGAGAGGGGTTCTACGAGAGGGCTGCGCGAGGGACGGGCTTCGCGAGAGGGAGGAGTTTTGCGAGAGGGAGGAGTTGTGCGACAGAGATGCGCCGGCTGCGGCGCTGCGCGAGAGAGCCGAGAGGGCTGCGGCGCTGCGAGCCTGCGCGAGAGAGAGGGTGACTTGCGCGAGAGAGAGGGACTGCAGACCTAATTCTAAATTCAATACCCTCCCAGTATCCAACGGCGCCGTTTTTGCTGTAATGAATAAGTTTTTTTTTTTTTTTTTTAATTTTTATAATGAATAGTTACTATAGTAATATACTAATATACATTATATACTAATTAATATGAATTTATTTTATATTATATATATATATATATATGAAGATTCATAAAAAAAATATATGATATATATTATTATATAGGGATTTAGTTATACTAATAGTTATATTAGTATTAGACTATTAGTTATTATTAATACTATATATTATACTAATGGTGATATTAATACTATATAATATATATAGTTATAGTTATAGTCATTTAGTATAACTATATTAGTATAAGAATTTAGAATTAGTTGTAGTGATTAGAATAACTATATATTAGTATTTGCTATAATGATTTTAATTTAGTATAACTATATAATAG